>NW_006399820.1:5018483-5021091 GCF_000299155.1 Elephantulus edwardii | reverse complement strand
ATCTGACAGAATGTGGAAATTATCAAACTATATTATTAATATCATATGCAAGTAAGATCCTGCTGAAGATTATCCAAAAAATACTGGAAGAGTACATCAACAGAGAACTGCCAGATGTGCAAGCTGGGTATATAAGAGACAATGACACTAAGACATTATAGCTAATGTTAGATAAATCTTAGCTGAAAGCAGAGAATACCTGAGTTTTATTGACTATGCAAAGACATTTGACTGTGTGAATCACAATAAATTATGGCTAATCTTGGGATAAATGAGAATTCCAGAACACTAATTATGCTTATGTGAAGCCTATACTTTGACCAAGAGGCAGTGGTCAGAACAGAGCAGGGAAACACTGTTGGGAAATACTGCATAGTTCAAAATCAGGAAAAGTGTATGCCAGTGATGCTTTCTTTTTCCATTCTTTTCCATCTACATGTGTAATAGATCATTTGGAAGATTGGACTCTATGAGAAGGAATGTGGCAACAGGATTGGAGGAAGACTCATCAACAGCCTACATTATGTAGATAACACAACCTTGTTGCTAAAACTGAGAAGGACCTAAGGTGTTTGCTCCAGAAGATTAAGAACTGCAGTCTCCAATATGGATTGAAGCTCAATATCAAGAAAACAAAGAGCCTCACCAGTGGGACAATTGGCAGCTTCATGATATATGGAGATGAGATTGATATTGTTAATAGTATCAGCTTGTTTGGGTCCATGATCAACATTCTTGGCACCAGCAGTCAGGAAATCCAAAGACAAGTTGCATTGGGAAAATCTGCTGTCAGGGATCTTCCAGACTACTGAAGAGCAATAACATCAGTCTAGATACTAAGATGAGCTTTATTTAAGTCATGGTTTTTTGCAGTTACTTGTGCAACAGAGAGCTGGATCATGACTATGGATGGTAGAAGCAGAATTATTGTCTATGAATTGTGGTGTCAAAGAAAAGTATTGGACATACCATGGATTGCTAGGAGAACTGGCATGTCATGGAGAGGGTGAAGCCAAGCTGCTACTTTGAGGCAAGGATTTTGAAGTTTCATATCACATACCTTGGACATGTCGTCAGAAGGGACCAGTACTTGGAGATGATATCATACTTGGAAGGTGGGGGGAAGGCATAGGAGCCCTGGATGAGATGGATGTGTTGGAAGAAGCAAAATTGACATAGGATAGGGCAGGGTTCAGAGCTTTTGTAGGGTCACTATGAGTTGTTGGTGACTCAAAGACACATAACAACAACAACAATCAGTCACAGGAAATGTCTTAAGTAACTGAAGCGGTGCAGAATATTTTAGACAGAGATATGAGAACGGAAATAAAGATTTAAAAGATAATGAGCTAGAATTGTAATTGTAATAAAGCTTTATTTTTCAATTACAGACTTAACTTGTAGCTAAATATGAATGATAACTCATTATTTCTTTATCTATTGTAAACATGAAGCTCCAAATGGGATTGATTAGCAAAGAAATATTTAATATTTCTAGGTAGCATAAACTGAGGCAATAATTTAGCCTAGATCATATCATTTAAGCATTATAACAATCCCATAAAATGTTATTATTGCACTATTTTTATGATCATTTACTTATTGTCATCAAGTCTGAACAGACTCAAAATTGATTCTCAGTTGGTTTCTGAAGCTATAAATGACAAGGGAGTCTATTATTCATCCTTATCTCAAGGAGCTATGGAAAGATTTAAACTGCCAGGGAGGTGTGACCTTTTGGTTAACAGCACAACTACTTATGCATTTAGTAGATGACAGACTGAATGATAGAGAAAGGTTTACTTCATGTCATACATTTAATAATGGGTAGAAAGGTGCTAACACCAGGTAGCCTAATTTAAAATGTTTTCATTTTAACAACCTCACATGTGCTATTTCTACAAATCTACAGAGCATGCAAATGTACCCACACTGCTTTCTGTACTATCTTATTATTATTTTACCTAAAGAATGGATAGAGAAGCTCTGGTGTATTCACACAATGGAGTTACTATGCAGCACTGAAAAACATGGAACTCATGAAATAATATGCTAAGTGGATGACCCTAGAGCACATTATGCTGAGTGAAATATATCAGTTACAGAAGGACAAATATTACATAAGGCCACTATTGTAAAATAGGACTGACATTGGGGTTGAGAGAAGACAGAGAAGAAAGGAAGGAATGATGTATAGTGCATTGCAACAGCTAAGGGAGAGAACTGTTTAAAGGGGATATATGATTAAGTATTATTGTCATGTCAGGAGTCCAGAATGAAGGCTGAACAGTGCAGTAGACTCTGAACCTTCTAGGTAATTGCAGTATCTTTATTACTCATGGAGAACTTTCAACAGATGATGAGATGGGGACCAACCATATTGGAAAAACCAATCCCCATGATAAATGCTAGCCTAACATCAACCATCCTGGGACAGGATGAAGCCTTGAGATTGAATTAAATAATATAGTCAATAACCATACCTACTGAATAAGAAGCTGTCAGAAGCAGACGTATTTGGAATCACAGAAGCCAAGGAATCTTCAGATATAAGCTATCTGATCAAGGACTGGAAAATAGGAGACAACACTGATATGAATGATTAATC
>NW_006399820.1:5015596-5017251 GCF_000299155.1 Elephantulus edwardii | reverse complement strand
TACAATGAAATGTGCAACAAGTTGGAGTCAGAAAATCAAAAGGGCCAAACTCACTCAGCAAGTTTTTCTTAAGCTCAAGGAACTGAAGAACAAATTCAAACCTTGAGTTGCTATAATCAAGGATGCTTTCGGCAGAATAGTAAATGATCCAGGAAGTATTAAAAGAAGGTGGATAGAATATACTGAGTCACCGTATCAAAAGGAATTGGCAGACACAGAAGAATTTCATGAAACACCATATGAGCAAGAGCCTATGGTGATGATAGAAGTAGGTCAGCCTGCTTTGAAGGAAATGGCGAAAAATAAGGCCCCAGGAATAGATGGTATATCAATTGACATATACAGAGAATTTTGAATTTATTAATACCAGCCCATCAAGGATAAAATAATGTTGCATGTTCTTTTCCTCTTACACTTTTTAAAATTTGTTATTTATTTTCTAATAAACAGTTATAAATAATATTTTTTATCCAGTCATCCATTCAGGTTGTGTTTTATAACATGAATTACAATTGATACGTGTGGTCTTCTATGGGAAAAATGTTGATACTCCCCTTCTGTGCAGTTTACAGCCTCAGAATAAGCAATGAGTCATTTCAAACTTACTGGCCTTGAGTTTGAGCTGGAGATTTTTATTTGGTTTGGGGTCGCTATGAGTTGCCTGTGACTCGACGGCACTTAACAACAATAACATCAACAGAGAGAGAAAGAGAAAGAGAGAGATCAGCTGGCCCAGTGATGAGAAAATGATGTGACCAAGACCAAGGTGGGTGACTTTTAATCCACGGCCCTCAGGCCAGTCTTTCATTGTTTTTGTTCAGACATTCCTCTAGGTCATATAGCCCTGGTGTACAAGTGGCCGGTCCTGCAGTCACTTGTGGTTGCTGTGTGAACACTGTGACATGGATGTGTCAAGTGCGTTAATGGTTGGCTACCCAATGCGGACAGAGAGTGGGGTGGAGCTCCCTGATTAAAACAAGCGTGGAAGGAGGAGTGGCATCCACTTCCACAATAGCTTGCCTCCGGAAACCCTATGAACCTGGAGAGAGGATGAAAGGCAACCAAGCTTTGAGGACTTTCCTTCATAGGGTCGCTATGAGTTGCCTGTGACTGGACCGCACTTAACAACAAAACAACAATGAAAAATCATAGAATCTTAAGAGCAAGATGTTGAATATGCAACACTCTCCCTCCAATATATGTACTGTTTAATTGAACATAATGATTTGCAATCAAATTGGATAAATGAATACTAGCATTTTTTTTTTTTTACTTTTAATGTCTAATTTAGGGACAAGTCATAAAAACAAAAGCCACTGTTGTTGAATCTATTCACGTTCATAGTGACCCTAGGTTGTTTTGTTATTAAGTGCCTAGCCTCAGGTCAACCACAACTCATAGCAACCCCATGAACAATAGATAGGAAACTTGCCCTGTCCTGTGCTGTCTGCCATGCTCAAGCCCATTGTTGCAATCACAATGTCAGTTTGTTTCCTTGAAGAGATTCTTTTCATTGATTTACCTTTCCTAGCCTTTTGTCTTTTCCAAGAACTGGATTCTCTTGACAACATGTACAAAATATATTAGACAAAATGTCACAATTTATGCCTCCAAGGAACACCATTCTGGTTCTATTTCCTTCAAGATAATTTGTT
>NW_006399820.1:5000133-5015275 GCF_000299155.1 Elephantulus edwardii | reverse complement strand
CATAGGGTTTTTAGAGATCTGTTATTTAAGAAGTGAATGGCCAATCCTGCTTTCTTGTTTGTTTTAATCTGGAAGCTTTTAGCTCTTTAGCACTTGGGAGAGAGAGGTCCTTGACCGCAGATTTCCACAAGGCAATATGTCTTTTGATTTCTTTATTGCTGCTACCATGAATGCTGATTGTACATCGAAGGAAAATGAAATAATTGACAACTTTCATTTTTTATCCATTTATCATGCAATTAAGAACAATTTTACAGGACTGCCAAGATGGTAAATAAGCTGTCACTTCTTTCTCCCGTGGAGGTGGTATTTAATTAGCAACTGTGCTTGTCAATCACAGTGCCACCAGAGTGTTTGTTGTTGTTGACTGCCATTGAGTCAAGCATGACTCATAGCGACCCTACGAACAAAAGGCCTGAAGCCCCTCTATAACTATCGACATTTAGCAAAGTTCATAGAGTTTCTGGAGGTATGTAGTTTAGGAAATGGGTGCCACTACTGCTTCCAAATCCATCATAGAATGTTATTGGTTGAGTTGCCTGCTTTTGATAGCAACCCTATGTACAGTAGCTCTGAACCTCTCCCTGTCCTAAGCCAGTCTCACTAACCCTTACACACTAACCCTCATTGCCCCAGATACTGTATCAATCCATTTCATCTGGGGTCTTCCTTTCCTGTGCTGTCAATCCTTCTGAGCATGATATCTTTCTTCAAAGACTGATCTCTCCTGGCCATATACCCAAAGTAGGTGGGACAGAGCTTCAAAATCCTAGCCTCCAAAGAGAGACTTGTTTTCACCCTCTCCAAGACAGACCTATTTGTTTTCTTATCAGTCCATGGTATGTTCAAGACTCTTCTCCAGCACCACAACTTGAAGGCATCTACTCTTCTGTCATCCTTAGACATTGTCCAACTCTCTGAAGTGTAACAAGTAATTGAGAAGTCCATGGCCTCGATTAAGTGCACCTTTATCTCTAGACTGACATCGTTCGTTGCTCTTGAGCACTCTGGAGAGGTCCCTGGCAGCAGATTGTTTAGCATTATGTAAATCTGCCCTCACTTGGAAACAACTGAACTAACCTCTACTTTTATAGTCTTCATTACTATCATTTTCATTTGCTTAAGATGAAATAATTAGATCATTGTATAGACTTCAAACCACACCTCTCAAATGTTTTTGGTAGAATTTTTTAGGTTTTGTTCTTTGTTTTTTGAGTCCCACAATAAACCAATCCACACTATTGTCATCAAATCAATTCTGACTCATCAGAAGTAGAACTACTTCACAGAGTTCCCAAGGCTGTGAAACTTCACAGACTGTCACATCTTTCTGTCTAGCAGTAGTTTATTGGTTTGAATAATTGACCTTTTAGGGAGCAGCAGATGTATTGTATCATCACATCTCCTTGACTTGCACTAAAACTCATTCACTCCCTCATTGTCATTGAGTCAGACTGACACATAACTGATCCTCCAGTGGAATTTCAAAGGCTGTAAACTAAATGGAAGGATATTGTCTTATCTTTCTCCTGTGAAGGCACTGGCAGATTTGAACCCACAGAGAAGCACTGCCTAAATAAGAACTATACACATTTACTCTGATTTACCAACAAATTCTTCTTTGTTAATGGCTCCGAACAGATCTAATTTGTAACCAGAAGACTTCCTGAAATTCAAAAAGTTGTAGAGAGAAAAATAGGAGAGAGAGAGAGATTTTCACTATTCTATCAAGGGCAAAACCTGATCTACTGAAAGTATACAAATTCTCTCCAGGAACTGTCACTGGAATTACCAGTGTGATCTCTGAGAACTTGACCCACTGCCCAGGAGCCCACTGCATGACCTTGATATCTCTGATAAAATGATGTCTATGAATAATGCAGTAAGCATTTTCATATGTCAGCCAGGTAACATTCTTCATATTTGTTCATGAAGTCAAGCTGCTTTGTAAGATGCTGTTTCAGTTTTTCTATTGAGTTACCTTTTAGAGGAGAGCACATGCTTTCCTTTAAAACAAAAACACTGTGCCCTTGAATTTCAAAATAAAGCCCTGAATGACCATTTCTAGGGGGAAAATAGAACAATCCTAATATTCTAGGGAAGGAAACAGAATATTTCTAATACATCAACTGACATTCAACATGTTTCTTTTGATAAAATGGACATTTTACATTTTTAATGCTCCCTGTCTATATATAAATAATAATAGTAATAAGGGAGCTCTGATGACTTACTGATAAGAAGCTGTACTGCAATCAATCCCAAAGGCACATGGTTCAAATCTACAAGTTGCTCCATGGGAGAAGGATGGACAATCTCCTCCTTTACAATTCACCCCCTCTGTAAACCACAGGATGGTCAGCTATGAGTCAGTTCTGACTCCATGGCACGGACCAAGAACATATACAAAATAAAAATGTCCTGATGACACAGTGATTAAAGATCTTGGCTGCTAAAGACCAGAGCAATGATTTGAAGACATCGAATATTCTGCAGAAGAAGACATTACAGTCTGCATTTTCTTTAAAATTACAATCTCAGGAACTGATATGACAGTTTCAGTTTGATCTGCCAGGTTTGTGAGTTGGAATCCACTTGAACACAAGGGTTTGTTTTTTCTTTCCTTTTAAATGCAAAGTGGAAGAATGCCAAATAGAAGAATGCCTTGTGTGTATGTGTGTGTGTGTGTGGGTGTGTGTGTGTGTGTGTGCAATGTGTTCTGTGTATCATTCTCATATTTTTACTTTTTAGTGGGGCATTTTGGGGGTTTGACTTATTTGTTAGTGAATTTTTAAAAAGGAAACAAACAAAACTGAGGTTGTCTCCCTTCAAATCTGCAAAAGATCTCAAGTATCAAATAAGTACAATGAAGAGGGGTCTTCCACAGACCAGGAACGTTTTGCTTTGTTGTCTTCCTAATCATTCCATTGACTGTTCATGGGCATTACACACATGGCTCATAGCCTATGTCTGACTATCTTTGTCTAGAAAAGCCAGGTTAATGTTGCATAAAAAGCCTACTCAATATGCTGCAAGAAGCATGAGATTTAAGACAGCATAAGCATCTGGCATCGCTGAATCCATCCCTGAATAAAGAACTCTTTCTTTCCTCAGGAACACACTTACCTTTGCTCTAAAACTTAGCCTTTTGTCCCTAACAAACTTTCTTTTGTAATTAAACTATATAGAAATATTAACAACAAAGAAACACAGTGTTCACCCTCTACCCACCTCCCCCCCCAAAAAATCCTCAAAGCCTTAATTTTCATTATCATTTAACATATTTTTCTTTATCATGTTTAATTGTACATCAGCTTTTCTGAATGAGCCTTGTAAAAAATAAAGGGTTTTATTTGCTGCACAGGTTAGGCTATAATTTTTTCAGACAAGAAAAGCTATGGGGGAGGGAAGAAGTAAAATTGACTCCCAAACTGAGCTATGACTGCCATCTAGTGTGACACATTATAAGCCAGAGGGAAAGAGAAAGATTGTGAGAAAATCAGACTTGAAAATGCAGAGGTTAGAGGGAGGAGGAAAAAATACTGCTTAAACTCTTGCACATTGAATTCAACCTTTTTTTTTTTTTCCTTACAAAGGCATTAGTATGTCTTCAAACAATGCAAAGCAGTCTATTTCTTCCAGCAGACGTGGGAAAACCCAGGTCAGTTCTAAAAGCAAGTTTCTTATGAGATTTCACATCCCATCTGTAAGGGTTGTTAAACAGCAGGAGTAATATATGCAAGGGAGTGTATGTCCATATCCTTTGAAAACAGTCCAGATAGCCATATGTCCACAGCTTTCTGTAAAGATGGTCACGTTTGCATTGAGGTAGGAAGACAGTGCTGATGGCACTGAGATTTCCTTCCAAGCCTCTGATTATATGAAATATAATATTTTATATTATATGAAAAACAATATTTACTTTTCACACACACATATACAGTTCATAATATATTTGTTGCTGCTTGTTGTTGTTACATGTCATTAAGTCACCTGTGACTCATAGTGACCCTATGTCTGAACTCTGCTCTATGCTGTGAAAACTCACCAAGTAGGCTTCTAAACACAAGATTCTAAACTCAAATCTTGAGATGTGATAGGTTTCACTTATTTTTGCACCACTGGGAAAAACCAAAAACAGTTGATTCTGATTCATGACAAAGCTGTGCATTATATAGAGTAGAACTGTGGTCTAGAGGACTTTTTAAGATGTGTATTTTTTGGAAGCAGGTAACTGGATTTCTTTCCAAAACTCCAAAGTACCTACAGATACATGTTTGAATCTTTTAGTTAATAGTCAAATGCTTAACAATTTGTGCCACCCACAGATGGTTTATATGATACATTAAAAAGAATAAGGGAAGAATCCTCTTGGCATGTTGCTCTTTCAGTTGCTGTTGTCTCTGAGTTAGCAACACCATGTACAACAGAACGAACCACAGCAAATCCTGAGGGTCCTCAGATATCTGCTGTGCTTAGATCCGTTGTTGTTGTCACTGTGTTCATTTGGCTCATGGAGGGACTTTATCCTTTGAGTGACCCTCTACTTTACCAAGCAGGATGTCCTTTTCCAAGAACTGGTCCTTCCTGATAAATGTTCAAGGTACGTTGGATGAAATCTCACCATCCTTACCTTTCAAGAAGTCTCTAATTTTATTTATTCCATGACAGATTTGTTTATTCTTCTGCAAGCATCTTTCCATTACCATCAATAATTGTCCTCTGTAAAACTTTTGTTAGTTGTAATGCAGAAGCAATCAAACATTTGATGCCTTTGTAGCTTGATAAAGTGGTTTATGGTGTAGTGCTCACCAAAAACTTAATGGTTCAAATCCACCAGGTGCTCTGTAGGGTTAAAAAAAATTGGCACTCTTCTCCCAGAAAAATTTACAGTCTTAGAAAATCAAGAGTTGTTTTGAGTCAGAATCAGTTCAGAAGCAGTGGATTTGGTGTGGTTTGCAGCTAATGTTCAGCATCATTTTTTTCACTCATCACATAGAAAATCTTTATTTCACGAAAATTTCTCCTTACCTTATCCCCTACACTCCTCTCATCTGGCTGGGTTTGTAACCTTAGTCACTAAGGACTTTGATGCCCTGGTTAGATTAGAAATTTACAACTCTGAAAGCTCAAAAGGCTTTCTACCTGCAGGGATAATATGAGCTAATTTGGGGAATCCTACCTATAAAATCTAAGCTTAGAGGAATTTGAAGTCATTACCTATGTCAAAGTAACCTCAAACTGCAGGCTATTTTTGCTGATTTCAAAGGTGACCTGTGGCTTCAGGCATCTTGAATGAAAAAAGTAGTGCTGTCCCATGCTGGCTAAAGACACCAGAAAGGGTCTGTTCTCATGTCTCCACGAGAAAGACCTGCCTTCACAGCCCAGAGCAGACTGAGGCTCATAAATACTTGATACAATGCATAAAATCTGAGTGTAGGAAACAAGCGGTGGTTTTGGAATACCACAAATATTCCTGACTATCTTTATCTAGGTATTGTAAAGATTAAGGAGAGGCACAAATAAAAAAAATTAGGTTTTACCATCTTCTAACCTGATGAAGTTCCCAATTATTTCAAATCAACATCCTCTATAGTCCAATATAAAGGCAAAGCATAGATCTGAAATAATGTTTTCTAGGTTTAACATTTTTATATTAGTCACTGCAGGGTTAAAGCAATTCTGATTTGACAGAGACCTTAAAATCTAAAAAATTAATTCCCCTGGAAAAAAATGATACCTTGGATACTCCCTCATTCTCCAGTGGCAAACCCCCAGAATTCCTTCCTTCTTTCCTCATTTTTACTGCTCCTCTGTACTTGTCCATATGCATCTGACATGAATAATGCTACAAGCTAGAGAAAACACAGCCCTCTGGAAAGGCACTCACCCAGCTTTCCTAGGATTAATAACAGACTAAAACACTAAATAACACACTGATATATTAACTCCATTAAAATCTAATTCAGTGGCAATAACTTTTATAAAGCCAACAAAGGGCTTATGAAGAACAAAGTAAGAAAAGTCCATGGCAAAAGGTAAATCAATGCTCTGACTGAAAGTAAATCAGTCAAGAGACATGAGCATGAATTAAAGGAGAACTGGGCTTGAGTCCCAAATTTAAGCTTACACACTATGTATCTTTGCAAGTTTCAGTCTTGAATCTAGGTAAACAAGCCAAGTTGCCCTCAAATTGGTTCTGATGTTTGGCAAACCCACCTGTGTTGGATTAGAACTGTGCTTCAGGTTGTTGTTAGTTGTCATTGACTTGCCTCTGACTCACAGTGACATTATACACAGCAAGGAAAAAAAAATCCTGCTCAGTTCCCCACCATCCACATACCTTTTCCACTGTGTTTAAACCCATGTTTCAGTCACTATGTAAATACATAATCTTCTGTTTCACTGACTCTCTTCTTCTCCAACCCTGATGTTGCTCTTTAGGGATTTGGCTCTTCCTGATAATATGATCAAAGTATGTGAGATCAAATGCCACCATTCTAAGGAGAATTCTGACTTTCCTTATTCCAAGACATATTTGTGTGTTCTTTTGAAAGTTCTCAGTAAATTCAATATTACACACCAACATAATAGTTCAAAGACACCAATTCTTGTTAGGTCTTCCTTATTGACAGTATAACTTTAACATACATGTAAAGCACTCGAATATACTCTGGCTTAGACTAGGTAAATTTTACTCTTGCTCTTCAGTACGTAAAAGAGTTCCTTGTAAGTCAATTAAGGAGTAATTGATTAGTCTGTATCAAGCTGTAATGCTAATCCAAAAGTTATATGTCTCAGGTGGTTTAAATCTTCCAGCAGCTCTGTTAGAGAAAGATAACTAGTCTCTTCCTGTTGCAATTTTCAACTTCAGAAATTTGATAGAGGTTCACTAGGAGTAGGAACTGACTCAATGGCAGAATTAGTTTGGGAAGCAGATTTGCCCAATGAAGTGCCTATTTATTTCTTGACTGCTGTTTCCATAAATGTGTGTTGTTGACTTGAGTAAGACGAAACCATTGACATCTCAGTCTTTTCTCCATTTATTTTAATGATGCTTTATTGGCCCAATTGTATTTTTTTTCTTCTTTTATCAAGGTTTAAACCATACTAAAGACTATATAGTCTTTGATCTTCCTCAGTAAATACCTTAACTTCTCTTCACTTTTACCAAGCAAGGTTCTGTCATCAGCATATTGCAGATAGTGATAAATCTTTCTCCAGTCTTTTGTGTAAGTAGCTTGCCAAGCTTTTCTTCCAAAATACATCTTGATAGACTCGAACTGCTAACCTTCTGTTATTTCTTACTTTGGCACTGAAGAAGTGGTCTGGAACCAATCATCTCACCACCAGTAGTCCAATGCCACTGAGTGGCCATTGAATGTGCCATTGAGTCAGAACCAATTCATAGCTGATCTTCAGCATGTTCTCAGAGGCTGTGAATTGCATGGAAGGAGATTGCCCATTTCTTTTCCTGTAGATGGACTTGTACCACATGCCTTTGGATTGAAGTGCAACTTACTACTCGGCTAATTTTAATAATTATAATATTATAGTATATTAAATTTTGTATGTTGTCTACTAAACTTTGTAAACATAACTTTATATTCACTGAGAGCAAAAAAATTTCCACGATGAACCACAAAACCCCTCAAAATCATTATGATATTTACTTTACTGTGGTGATATGGAACTGAACTCAGAATATCTCCAAAGGATGCCTATGTATTTAACAGAGTAAATTTAACCTTGACCTCTATCTATCTCATTCTCCAATTGTCCCTTATTAATTTGTTTACATATCTTTAGATGACTGACAGTTTTCTTATCTGTGGAGGTTGAAAATATCGTACATTTCCCTAAACTACTTAAAATCTAACAAATATTACTTAAAAATCTGTTCTTGTAAAGTATCATGGTAAAAACAATTAAAATGACTGGGTTAGACGAGGAGACGGAGGGACACGGCGCGGGAGTCCGCTGTCCTGCTGGCTCAGGGGGAATGGCGGTGTTTCACGACGAGGTGGAGATCGAGGACTTCCAGTATGACGAGGACTCGGAGTCGTACCTCTATCCCTGCCCTTGCGGTGACAACTTCTGTATCACCAAGGTGGCGACGTGTCCCAGATGCTCTCTCGTTATAAAAATGATCTATGACAAAGACGAGTTTATGTGCGGAGAGACAGTCCCAGCCCCTTCAGCCAACACAGAATTAGTTAAATGCTGACGAAGACCCTCGGAATCCAAATCCAGAACACTTGGGAATGAGCCTTGACGAACAGGTCAACTGTGCCTTCTTCTTGTGGCTTGCTGTGTCGTCAGGGCGGACTCCTGCATGGACAGCGACCTTCCTCTTCAATAAAAGAGCCATCGTGACATGAAATGCCTCGTGTTTCATGCTTACACTTTTGGAAGCCAGTGTTCCTTGTTTTCCACCTGAACTTTAAGGGAAGATGGTGAATTTTAAAGAAACCAGAGCTTCCATTCCCACTGTTCCATCATTTTTGTATCTTTACTTAATATCCGATGACAGCATCACCTACTTCAAAGTCATGAATATTCCTTGACAGAGAAGGGGTTGGCCTTGGGGCTTGGTAACCAAGATTATTAGGATTCGCCTTTTGGGACATGTGACTTCACCTTTCCTGTTCAGAACTTAAGAATGCCTGCTTTCTTGGCAGGACTGCCCTTCCAGTTGCCTCCCCTCTTCCCTAAGGAGCCCTCTCGGCCTTGTCATCGTTGAAAGGCCTGCATCCTGTTAAGTGTGCCACCTGTTAGACTTCAGCTGTGCAGTCAGGCCTTGGGATAACCCAGCGGCACCATCATCAGGTCAGTTCCTATTCGGGTGACCCTGTAGGACAGTCAGCTGGCCCACGGCTGTGAGCCACATCTTCCCCTTTCCTGCAGCTGGTGGGCCCCTCCACGAGCTTTAGTCCTAATCAGAAGGAAGTGGAGTGAGCGCCTGTGCTCCCCAGAGGAGACCCAAGTGGAGCCCTCAGACACCGCAGTCCTGTTGTGGGTGTGGATGATATGTTAGTTCCTTCTGCTCACATGGAGTGTTAAGCAAGAGGAGATACCCCAAGAGAGAAGCAGTAAGGGCGCCTCTTCTGTGGCCCAGGTCCAGATGTCCAGAGAAAAGCAGAAACGGCCCCAGAAGTCAGTGTTGGGGCTGTAGACTGGGAATGGCTTTGTCTCCAGGACAACCCTTTCCCAGTGTGAGCTGGCGATCTGTCAGAGCGTGCCTGCCTCTTTCCCCATGACCCAGATGCCCTCACCCCCTATGCTGGTCCAGCACAGTCACCCCGCTTTGTAACCCTCGGCCAGGTTGTGGACCCTCATCTGCACAGTTGGAGACCAGATCAAGTGATTTCTGAGCGCTTCTCTCTTGTCAGGCTTTTCTCTTGCAGAAACTGAAATGGCAGTTGAAATCTTTACAGATACAGACACCATCCACATCATGACTTCCTGTGGAAGACAAGCGTGATGATTGGGTGCTCACACTTCTGTGTGACGTGCCACCCTTTACCCTTGTTATGACATAGGCACACTACCCGTCTGACGTGAGTGTGCAGGAGTAAAGTAAAATAAACCAACCCGATGTTGCTGTCAAGTCAGGTCGTTCATTCTGTATGCACCCAAAAGCATTTCCCCTGGATGGTGCCCAGCAGTTTTTGGTCACTATTAATTTATTACCAGGACAAAAAATTAGCATATTAAAAAATTCTTTTAAAAAAAGACAATTCAAATTATAGAGCTGGTAGGTAAATGGATGATAAGGAAAAACATGGATTTTTTTACAAAATTCTTTATGTGTCTGTTGGTATGTAGACAAAATTCTTAAAAAAATAAAATTATCGAAGAAAAAAAAAAGAAATAAAATTATCTACATATAGTGTTATCAATAGGAAAATGGCTAATTTTAATGTGGCATTGATGTTGGAACCCTTTGGCATAATGGTTAAGTGTTTGTCTATTAACAAAAAGATAGGTAGTCCTAATCTATTAGTTGCTCTGTGAAAGGAAAAAACCCTGGCAATCTGTTCCTATATCATTTTAGTCTAGGAAACCCTATAGGCCAGTTGTACTCTAAACTATACTCAATTCATTTTCATCAAGTTGAAACCAACTCATAACTGAGCCTCCAGTGGATTTTTTAAAGCTATGAACCAAATGAGTGGAGATTGTTCATCTTGCTCCTTCAGAGCAGTTGTTAGATTTGAACATCCAGGTGTGTCCCCTTTGGGCGGGGAGCAAAACTCACAGGCATGTCATGCTGATCTATAGGGTTGCTGTAATTTAGAAACAACAGGATAGGGTTCAACTTTCTAAAACAGAAAGAAATAAGACTTACAGAAACAGCAAATAGATTTATTCAACAGAAGACACCATAAAAATCTTTCTTGGATGAAAGTCTGCTCCTAGGGACCTCTCTAGTGTACTGAAGAGCAATGGTGTAACTCTGGAGACCATGCCATTATCAGACGCACTTTAGTCTCCATTAATAAAGTTTTCATTATGAATATGCCCCCTTATGTTTGGCTTTCTATTACAGTAAACTTACATCCCACTAGACTAATTAAATAATCTTCTAGCTTCTCCTTTTATCTCTTGATCATCAGTTCACAACACAACAGTGACAATGATTGGGAAAAGGAAAAGTTTTCTTCATTTAAATTCCCTAACCTCCAAACCAAAACTTAATGTCACTGCGTTTGCTTGTCAGGTTCCCAAAGATGCAAATCAGAATGGGAGCAATCCACCACATCTTTCTCTTATGGAGAACACTCTATAAATAATCCACTATACCACCAGGAAGTCGGCCTCCAAATCTGAACTGTAGCTCATCACACTGTTGTTATGGAGCTGTACCTGTTTCCACATCTTGTCACCCTCTCTATTGTTCACAGTGATATATTCACCTTGGCCTCTTTTCTGTTGCTTAGTGCCCAGCCCTTCTGGCCATAATTCACTCCAAACTTATTGCTGCCTAGTCAGAACTGACTCATAGATGACCCTCCAGTAAGTTTTCAGAGATTATAAGTCACATGGAAGAAGATTGCTAAATTTTCTCCCACCAGAAAACTATCCATTTTTCTTCCTTCTGCCCTGAGTGTTTTGTCACCTAATCTTTCTGAGGTTGGCTGTTCTGTATGCTCTAGTCTCCATTCAGTTGCTATTTCCTTGTAAAGATCTTTTTTACTTTCCTTTTTGAAACAGTTCCCTGTGCTAGATCTCATCCACTCTCTATTATATCCTTTATTTTGTTGTCATCAAAGTATTTATCATGATCTTAAAATATGGCTCTGCCATCCCAAAGGCTCTGGAATAGGAAGATAGGCAGTCTCCTCTTGTACAGCATTTACAGCTTCTGAAAACCAACTGCAGGGTCAGTTGGTGGGTTCTGACTCCAGAGCACATATCAATAACAGTATATATAATTATCATATATCCTCATCAGCTACAAAGTCCACTTTCAGTATATTAGAGAATAAACTGCAAGAGAGCAAAAGGGATTTCTGGATGAAAGTATACCAAGAAAGCTACAAGCTTGTTCATGCATTGAAGGAAGAAATGAGAAAGAAGCCAGCAGAGGCACACAAAAAGAAGATTCATTGGTTAAATGAAACCATGGAGATGTGAGAATATATAAATCTTAAGTAAATTAAGCTATTAATTAATTATTATTAATTAAGCTATTAGGGCAGGAAATTTATCCTGAGAGGAGAAGATATAGTTCTTTTCCTCTTACAGGAAAAACACTTTAGGGCTCACATTCCCTTAGAAGTGATTTTTTTTTAGCTATGGAAAAACAATGCATTAACCAAAAAGAAGTTTCCTGTTCATTTGTGCTATATATCTTTACATCCTTTTGATAGTGGTCATCCAGTTCTCAATTCATGATTATGGATTGATCACAACAGAAAAAAATCTTCTCATCTCTTCCTTAATAAAACCAAACTGCCATCAAGTCAGTTTGTACTTGGTAAGAAGGAGTAGAATTGCCTTTAAGGTGTCCATGGTTGTAAATTTTTATAGAAGCAGGCTACCTCCTCTTTCTCTCATGGGCCAGCTAACTAGTGAGTTCAAATTGGTGGGTTCAAACCTCTGACCTTTTGGTTAACAGCTTAATTCTTTAAACATTATGCCATCAGGGCTTCTTTCTTCCTTAATAGCATCTTTAAACATATGCTTAGAGTAGCAGGATTCAATAGCTTAGCAACACTGCTAAAACTAGGACATGGATTAAGAGAATGATAGAATTTTGTTCTAAAATGAATCTTAAAAATGATATTAACCAAATTCCATATTCAACTCAATCCCATTTTTACAAATCAGGCGGGTGTAGCGGGGGAATGCCCAAGAGGGTAAGAAAATCCTTCTTCTGTCTAGTTCCTAATTTAAGACTATTCTCATATTTCCTAGCATAAAGAACAGGAGAGAGAAAATAAAAACAACAAAAAAACCAACAAACAAACCCAAAAAACACAACAAAAACAAAAAGCCACACACAAAAACCAAAACCAAAACCAACCAAATAAACAAACCAAAACATAACAAAAAGCAACCCCCTGTTCTCATTCATCTGCTTCCTTCTCAACCTAAGAAAGTCTCTGAGTATGTTATAAAGCTGGGAAATGGTATAGTAGAAATTGAGGGGGGTCTTCTGAATGCCTTAAATGTCTCACTTCAAATTCAGTCAAGCTCATGGACATTCATTTACCAAGTTCCCCAAGTCTCAGCTCCTTTCATGTCCTCACTGTAAGGGTGTTCAGATTGCATCCTATAGTGATAACAGACAACAATGGCAAAATGGCATAGCCAATCTGTTATGGACAATGCACTTATTTACTTCCATACTTAATACAGCTTTATAATTTTTTAATTCTTTGATTCTTCTTTGTTTTCAGCAGCAGTATTGTGCATCTCATAGACACCACATAGGCAGTGGGAGGGGTGTGGGGGGATTGTATACCAAAGAAGGAATTTTTCTTTTGCTTTTCAAAGAGAGGCGTGAATTAGGGGGGCGGGAAGGAGGGAGGGCTGGGCAGGAAGAAAAGTGCAACAATGAATGAATTGAAATCGAAAATCTCTGTAAATGTTCATTAAAATTAGTAACTTTAAAAAAACAAAACAAAAACACACCTTTCATGGAATTTCTTTAGAAATTCTTTAGAAGAGCAAAGTTTCTATCTGAGCACTATGAATTACATCATTTATCCTAGGAAATAATCAGAATATAAAAAGAAATGCAATTTAAAAGTGAGATGCTGCTAACTTCATTAGTTGCATGAATATTTGAAGAATACCCTATCAGAACATTTGTTAAGAGTTATAGAAAATTAGGAAAGAAAATGGTTGTAGAGGTAATTTGTTCATAAATAGAGATGACTGCTATTAATAATGGGCATAATCCAGAAGTACTTCTATGTGAGAAGATATGGAAACAAGGGACAGAAATTATTTTGTGTCCTTTTAGATTACTTTCAGGTTTTCTCTGCTTATATTCAGGAGTGAATAGCCTGTATTAGAGTCCCCAAAGTGGCTGTGGGAGGAATGGAACTGGGTTAAGATTACATCAGGCTGGTCAGAAGTTAAAAGGGTATTCTTGTACTCTCAGCTTCTCTTTCATTAGGAGTGATGTGCTGGAGATTAGAGTTAGATCTGAACGGAATTATATGAAAATGTTTCAGTTATCCTTTTTTAACTCAATTAGCATCTTGTCTTCAGCTAAATAAGATTAATTCCTCTTAAAAAAAGCAAGGGCAGCATGGTAACAGCCACCTCTCACCTTTACCACCTCCACAAGAGGGAACTGTCCTTGTCAACAAAGCATATTTCACATGCTTCTACACCTCTCTACTCATCTCAACACCAACTTACTGCTCTACTGGGTCAGAAATCAGTTTTGATAGCTCACAGACCACACAGAACAACAGTAACGAAATGACAAAGCTTCAGGTTAGAAGCAAGATACACTCACTCCATCAGGGCAGCTTCTGAAATGTGCTTTCAGGTACCCCAGCTTTAAGCCTCATGGCTTTAGGCCAGTGTTATAAAGCTCTTTAGTCCTGCCCAGTTTTCCAACAAACTTAGCAAAGGCTCCTTACTCAGGTTCCGTGCATAGCAGTCCCATGGTCAGCTCTGGTTCTCTGTTTTGACCAGGGCTGCTGATGTTGTAGGTCTAACTGGTGCAAGAATCTCTGACCGTGAAGGATGCATACTGCACACCTGCTTCTTTTCTGCTGGTGAGAGTTCCTAAACTTGCTGTTGAATCTTCTCAATTTAGGGGTGAGATTGGCCAATTTTCTTGTGGATAGTCCAATACACTCTATTCTCATTTTCACACTAATCAACATGGCAAAGCCAAAGTCAATGGCTATGAAAGCCATTTTGATGCTAAAATCTTAGCACCATAATTCCTTTATTTCAGTTATCTCACATTCATTGCCATCAGTTCAGATAGAAAAAAAATCACAACTGTCTCTCCAGCAGGTTTCTGAGACTAAATTACATGAAAGGAGATTACTCATATTTTTCTCAAGGAGCCATTGGTGGGTTTGACCCACCAATGGGGCATGGTTTTTAGATTAGAAATGTAGCTCCCTAAGAACTACATCATCAAAGCAAGGTGTCACAAATAGCTTGCATTCAACTGTTGACTTAAAGCTCATGATTTTAAGTCATCTAATAATACCATCATTGCAATATTTTACTTTGTAATCCTGTGCTGCCTTTTGAAATCTTCTACTCAACTCATTAGTATATTCAATTCTTCCTTCTGCTTTGGCTTCTCTGCACGCCAGTGTAATTTTCAGTCTCTTCTGACATCCATTTTGGTCTTCTCTCCCTGTTCTATCTTTCCAAGAAATGTTTGTGCTCTTCCTGGTTGATACCTTGATATCCTCCCACAACTCGTCTGGTCTTGGCTCATTAGTGTTCAAGCCCTCAAACCTGTTCCTGAGATGGTTCTGAAATTCAGGTGGGAAAGACTCAAAGTCATATTTTGGTTCCCATGGATTCGGTTTAATTTTCCTCAGCTTCAGCTTGAACTTGCATATAAGTAGTTGGTGGTCTGTTCCACAATCAGCTCCTGGCCTAGTTTTAACAGATGATATTGAGCTTCTCCAGTGGTTCTTTCCAC
>NW_006399820.1:4968356-4997533 GCF_000299155.1 Elephantulus edwardii | reverse complement strand
GAAGTCCAGGCTGGGTTTAGAAGGGGTTGTGGTACTAGAGACATTGTAGCTAATTTTAGATGGATCTTAGCTGAAAGCAGGGAATACCAGAGGAATGTCTATCTGTGTTTCATTGACTATGCAAATACGTTTGATTGTGTGGATCATAACAAACTGTGGCTGACTCTGAGAAGAATGGGAATCCCAGAACACTTGATCGTGCTAATGAGAAACCTATACTTGGACCAAGAGACAGTCGTCAGAACAGAGCAAGGAAACACTGCATGGTATGCCAGGGATGTGTCCTGTCTCCAAATCTTTTCAACCTGTATGTAGAACAGATTATCTGGTAGACTGGGCTCTATGAGGAGAAATGTGGGGCCAAGATTGGTGGAAGATTTACCAACAATCTGTATTATGCAGATGACACAACCCTGCTTGCTGAAACTGAGGAGGACCTGAAATGTTTGTTACAGAGGGTCAAGGACTACAGCCTTCAATATGGAGTAAGGCTCTCCACTGGACCAATTGGCAGCATCAGGATGGATGGTGAAGAGATTGGGATTGTTCACAGATTTAGTCTTCTTGGCCCCACGGCCAACACTCTCGGCACCAGTAGCCAGGAAATTAAGACTTATTTCGATGGGAAGGTCTGTTGTTAGGGACCTCTCCAAAGTACTGAAGAGCAATGGTTTCTCTCTGGAGACTAAGGTGGCTCTGATACAGGCCATGGTTTTTGCTTTTTCAGAAGTGGATGGCCATCAGAGAGTTGGACAATGACTAAGGAGGATAGAAGGAAAATTGATGCCTTTGAGCTTTGGTGCTGGAGAAGTGTATGGAGGGTACCATGGGCTGCTAGGAAAACAAACAGATTCATCCTGGAAAGGGTTAAACCAGCGGCTACTCTGAGGCAAGGATTCTGAGGCTCGTCTAACATACTTTGGACATGTTGTAACAAGGGACCAGTCCTTGGAGAGAGACATTATGCTTGGTTGGGTAGAGGGACAACACAGAAGGGGAAGACTGTGAGGTGGATTGATTCAGTGACTTGGATAATTGGGATGTGAATGTCAGAGACAGTGCAATTGGAACAGGACAGAGCAGAGTTTAGGTCTGTTGTACATAGGGTTGCTATGAGTCGCAAGTGACTCGATGGCACATAACAACAACAGCAACAATAATACCATCATTGAGGACTCTCCTTTGTAGGATCGCTATGAGTGGCTTGGACTTAACGGCACTTAACAACAATTACATCAACATAGAGAGAGATCAGCTCGTCCAGTGGACAGAAAGCATGCTACTAAGCCAAAGATGGGTGACTTTTAATCCCCGAACCTCAGGCCTATCTTTCATTGCTTTTGTTCAGACATTCCTCTAGGTCATATAGCCCTGGTGTTCAAGTTGCCCTACAGCTGTAACTTGTTGCTGTGAGGCTGAACACCGTGACACTGATGTGTAAAATGCATTAATGGTTGGTTTCCCAGTGTGGACATAGTGAGGTGGAGCTCCCTATTTAAAACAAGCTTGGAAGCAGGAGTGGTATCCACTTCTGTAGTAGTTTGCCTCCGGAAAGCCTATGAACTTAGGGAGAGGATGAAAGACACCCAAGCGTTGAGGACTCTCCTTCATAAGAAATAATGCCATTCTGGTGGCCTACTGCCAAGAAGCTGCAATCCCAAAGGCATGTGGTTCAAGGCCATCAACAGCTGTGGGAGAAGGATGGGCAATCTCCTCCTGTGTGATTAACTGCCTCTGAAAACCTGCCAGAGGATCAGTTACTGATTGGTTCCAACTCTATGGTACATAACAACAGCAAAAATAATGCCATGGAAGAAAAGCCTTATGCTCTGCTTCTGTAAGGATTTTAGCAAATAACTAGTGCCACTCACATGGAGTGGCCATGAGCCAAAATTGGCTAGACAAAGTTGGATTTTATTTTAGTTTCAATGGATGGATATATGGGAGGTAATGGTGGGACTTGGGTAGAATGTTTCATAGAGCTCCAAGTTGCATTCTAGCTCAGTGACCCTCTGTATAGCCACCCTATGAAGTTGTGGGTTGCTATGATATTGAAGAGGTTTAAGTGTAGACAAACTTGGAAAAAAATCTTGGAATACTACTTTTTAAAGCAAACCAAAGAAGACTCTATGGATTACAGTGTCTAATCTGTAATCTATAATGATGACGGTCAAGTAATACTTATTTTATTAGATTGTGCATGGACTCATTATATGCCAGGCGCCGTCTCAAGGGCTGTTAATAACCACATAGCATTTCTTATGTTATATGGTATTAAGTTGGCTGTGACTCATATTGACCCCTATTGTACAACAGAATAAAACTCTATATCTGATTCTGCATCATCATCACAATCTCTGTTGTGTTCAAACATTTTGTTCCATTCATTATGTCAGTCTATCCTTTGAGGGCTTTGCTTTTTATTCCTGACCTTCTAATTTCCCAGCATGGTACACTTTCCAGGGACTGAATGCTCCAGATATCAGACCCAAAATATATGAGATTAGATGCATAATTCTACACATGTGCAGAAAAATATTGCAGGTAAAACTAAATGCATAAAAGTGTACAAGTTTGCTTTAAATAAGTTATTCTGAAATTATAACTTCCTAGAAGGCAAGGAGGGAATTCAGATGATGTCATCTGTAGATAGCATATCTATCTTGGTTTTAATCCACCAGTGTTCCATGAGAGAAACAAAGGGAGTTGCTTCCTGTGTACTTTACAGACTCTGAAAACCCACTAAAAGGTGAGCAGAGTTGGTTCTGACTCAATGGCAATGATACATGAGAGAGCAGACTCCTTATCACTTTATTTAATTCGAACCAGAAAACCTGGAATCATAGGAAGATAGCTGGGAAATTATTTTGATGACAATGACACTAGTGACAAGATAGTTTAAAATGTTAAACCCAAATGAAATTATGACATCGTCAATTTAATCAATTCCTTGCAGCAAAATGAGATTGGTTGATATGTAAATGGATAATGACTTATGGAAGACTGGGAACTAGACTGTTAGGCACCACAGGAAGATGGAACTTAAATAACAAGCCTGCCAGCCTTCCTTGCCTATCAAATGAGACAAAGGCTCTCGTAAACTGGGTCTTTAATTTCTTTAAATCAGATATTTCAGGCATTTTTCTTCTTTTATAAAGGGAATATGTTTATAATTTTAACAATCAACTGTGTTAAAGAATAACATCTATTCATGGATAATAAGAATTAGTTTTTCTTGATAGTTTTGCTTTTGTAGTAATACAGTATTTTCTTCAGGGGGAAAAATCTTAGTATGCTCTAAGGTGCAAAACTTATGATTAAAATTATTTTACTATAATATTAAATAAGTTGATTTTAAAGTCAATTATATGATAATGTAAGGGTTATAAAACAGAAGCCATTGAGTTGATTCTGACAGATAGGACAGGCAGCAACCAGGTTTCTGAGGATGCAAATCTTAATTGGATCACACTGCCTCATGTTTCTCCCACAGAGTATCTGGTAAATTCAAACCACTGACTTTTCAGTTAGTAGCTTAACATGTAATACAATACACCATCATAATTCAGTCATTTAGAAATATGATTCTTTATTCTGACATTGAGATCAATATTTTTCAATGTTATAAGGATACATCTCAAATGAAATTAGTACATTTATTTGTATTAGATATACTTATATAAGTATGATACTTTTTGAAATTAATTTTAATGAAAGTTTACAGAGGCTTAGGGTTTCCATTCATTCATTGTTGCACTTTTCTCCCTGCCCGTCCCTCCCCGCAAAGTCAATCTACTCCTTGAAAAGTAAAACTCTTTCATTGTTATGCAATCCCTCCCCCGCCGTAGTCCACTCCACTGTGTAGCCTTCATTCTGGACTCATGTCATGATAATAATTCCCAACCATATATCCCTTTTAAACAGTTCTCTCCCTCATCTGTTTCAATACAGTATACGTCATTCCTCCTCTCCTTCTATGTCTTCCCTCAAACCCGATGTCAGTCCCATTTTACAATAGTGGTCATATGCAATATTTGTCCTTTTGTGACTGAGATATTTCACTCAGCATAATGTCTTCCAGGGTCACCCATTCTGTATAATATTTCATGAGTTCCTTTTTTTTCAATGCAGCATAGTATTCCATTGTGTGAATATACCACAGCTTCTCTATTCATTGGTTTGTTGATGTGCAATTGGACTGTTTGCAACTCTTTCCTATTGTGAATAAAGGTGCAATACACACGTGTGTGCATATATATCCTTGGGTGGTGGTATGGTTTCTTTGGGGTGTATTCCCAGTAGTGGAATTGCTGGGTCAAATGGTATTTCTATTTGCTACCTTTTTTTAATTTTATTTGCTACGTTTTGAGCAAGAGACATACAGCCTTCCATAGTGATTGCACCATTTTACACCCCCACCAACAATGAATAAAGGTTCCAGTTTTTCTGCAACTTCTCCAGCATTTGATATTTGCTGTTCTGTTAAATTTTACTATTCTTACTGGGGCGAGATGGTATCTCATAATTGTTTTGATTTACATTTCTCTTAGAGCTAGGGATTTTTGCCATCTGAATATCTTCTTTGGTGAAATGTCTGTTCATATCCTGTGTCCATTTTTCAGTTGGATTATTTACCTTTATCTGGTTGTGGTTCAAGTATGATAGTTTCTATTGATATATTAAGCAGCCAGTGGAAGCAGGCAATTTGCCACTGAAATCAACATCACTCACCACTACTGAAAGAGTAACCTGCCATCATCATCTTTCCAAGATCTTTTTTTTAAGCAATAATAAA
Source organism: Elephantulus edwardii (assembly GCF_000299155.1). Taxonomy (NCBI): domain Eukaryota; kingdom Metazoa; phylum Chordata; class Mammalia; order Macroscelidea; family Macroscelididae; genus Elephantulus; species Elephantulus edwardii. The sequence goes on along the minus strand of NW_006399820.1, from coordinate 4,992,738 downwards.
TATTTTTTATTCATTCTTTCCTCTCTATATCCATTGTCACTGTCCTGATTCAAGATGCCATGATATAGTTTTTTTTCTTTTAGTATTTTTATTAGTATGTATGTAATTATTTATAGACATTATTATTTCATTCATGAAGCTATACATCTTAATGGTCTTCTCAACCTCCTACTATTCTGGACAATGAATAAAGACGACAGAAGAACTGATGCCTTTGAGTTGTGATGATGGAGAAGAGTGCTGGATGTCTCAGGGACTGACAAAACAACAAGCGATACCAGAATGCCTCTTGGAGACAAAGACGATGAAGCTTTGTTTCTCACACTTTGAGCATGCATCTAGGCAAGGTTATTCCTTAGAAAGAACCATCATGTCTGGAAAGATGGAGGTTCAGTAAAGGAGAGGTAGAGAAAGACCTCCAATTAAATGGATTGACATGCTGACTTCAGCAATGGGTTCTAGTTTGTCTAGTATGTCAGAGATGATGAGGCTAGCACAGGATAGATTGAGGTTCAGGTAGGTTGTTCATAGGGTACTATGAGTCCTACTTGACTCAACAACACCTAACAACAACATCTTAATGTGAAAAGACTATCCATTTTTCTTCTGAAATAGCTTCTGATGATCTTTTGATTATAGGGCAAAATGTATAGACAATGCCATCAGAGCCCTTAACATCAATATGGAAGCAAAATATGATATTTTACATCAAAATAGTAGCAATTACTACATATTTAGCCAACCATTGGAGAGTTTTGATCAACACTATTATCTTTGTTATTAGGTGACTATCAAGTTAAGTATAACTTCTGTCTGGTAGTTGGTACAATTAGGTGCCAGCAAGTTAACTAGAACTCATTGAGATGCTATGAAAAACAGATACAAACTATGTCCTATTCTGCACTATCCTCATGATCTCAGATATATTCAAACACATTATTTTAGTCATTATGCCAATCCATTTTTCTGGAGATCTTCTTCTTTTTCTCTGACCATTCACCTTTCTTAGTATGATGTCCTTTGCTAAATATTGGTCCCTTGTGATAACATGCCCAAAGCATTTGAGATTAAATTTCACCACTTTTTGCTCCAAGAAATACTTTACTTATATTTCCTCCTAGATAGTCTTGTTTTTCTTTTGGCAGTGCATTGGATATTCAATATTCTTCTCCAACACCATAATTGAAAGACATCAAGTAATATTCTGTCATCCTTATTTATTATTGAACTTTCAGATGCATAACAAGTAATTAAAAAGTCCAGGACCTAGATTAGATACACTCTACACCTCACTTTGGAGCAGATTTTCACAATGCAATATATCTTTTGACTTCCTGACTGGTGTTAGCATGGATGATGATTATAGATCAATTAAGATGAAATAATTTACATTAACTTTTTCTCCACCTGTCATGATATAGGAACCTGGAGAGAGAAAGAAAGGCATCCAAGCATCAAGGACTCTCCTTCATAGGGTGCTATGAGTTGCCTGCGACTCGACGACACTTAATAACAATACTATCAACATAGAGAGAGAGATATCAGTTGGCCCAGTGCACAGAAAGCGATGCTACCAAGCCAAAGGTGGGTGACTTTTAATCCTCTGCCTTCGGGCCTGTCTGTCATTGTTTTTGTTCAGACATTCCTCTAGGTTGTATAGCCCTGGTGTACTTGTTGCAGTACCATGTTTACTTTTGGTTGCCGTGAGGCTGAACACTGTGACACTGATGTGTCAAATGCATTAATGATTGGCTACCCAATCTGGGCAGAGAGTGGGGTGGAGCTCCCTGATTAAAACAAGCTTGGAAGGAGGAGTGGCATCCACTTCCGTAATAGCTTGCCTCCGGAAACCCTATGAACCTGGAGAGAGGATGAAAGGCACCCAAGCATCGAGGACTCTCGATGAGTTGCTGGTGACTCGACGGCACTTAACAACAACAACATCATGATATAATCTATTGGTCCAGTGGTGAGGGACTTTGGTTGAGTTTTTGGGTTTTTTTTTTTAATGCTGAAATATAATCCATATTGAAGAATGCAGTCTTTGATCTTCTGCAGAAAGTGTTTCAAGTTGTCTTCACTTCCTGTAAGCAAGATTACATAATCTACATAAAGTAGTTTATTAGTGTATCTTCCTCCAATACTGATACCAGATTCTTCTTTATATGGTCCAGTTATAGTATTTTCTTGAGCTCTGGTGATGTAGTCGCAAGAAGCTGTATTGCAATCCCCAAGGCAATCCTTCCGTTCAATTAACTGCCTCTGAAAACCAACCAGAGGCTGAGCTAGGGTCAATTCCAACTAGATGGTACACAACAACATAGGATTTTCTTAGCAAACACATAGAATAAGTATGTAAAAATAACACAGTTCTGACACACATCATTCCTGAAGTTAAACCATGCATTGGCCTCATGTTTTGTTAGGATAACACTTCTTAGTCTATGTATAGGTTTTGCACTAGTGCAATTAAGTGTCATGAGATTCCAATTTTTCTCAATGTTATCCATAATTTCTTATGATCCACACATTTAAATGCATTTTTTTCGGTTGGATGATATCAAAAATATCATCCATGAAGAGTTAAAATGGTCATGTCAAGGCAGAGGAGGAAGTAAAGACTAAGATGGATGTCAGATGAGACTGAATATTCCACTAGAGCACTGAGAAGCCAAAGCAGAGGGAAGAAATCAAGAAATTAAGGAGCTGAACATAAGATTTCAAAGGGCAGCTCGGTAAACAAAGTAGAGTAGAACAATGAAATGTGCAAAGAGCTGGAGTCAGAAATTCATAAAGGCTGAACTCTCTCAGCATTTCTATTTTTTTTTAACTAGGTTATTTACAAAGTTCTAATACAAATTTGAACAAATTCTTTCAATTTCCCTCAACCCCCCCTTCAAATTGTCCAATCAAATAATTAATGTCCCTCTTCCCACTGTACGCCCACATTCCTCTGCTTCCAGCCGCTCCCACCCTTCCTGGATCCTTGTACTCATCCTACAATAACAGTCTTATATACTATTTATCCTTGTGGCACTGAGTTAGTTCATTCAGCATAATGCTGTTCAGTTGCTCCCAAGTTAAGTAATAATTTACAAAGCTTTGGTCCTGCATGCTGCATAGTATTCCATTATTAAATGCATTTTAATAAGCATCTTTTATTTCAGCCAAGATCTATCTGACATTAGCAATGATATCCCTTGCTCCAAAGTGTCATCTAAATGCAGCTTGAAATTTCTGGCAGTTCTTTGAAGATGTACTATTTTAGCCATTTGGGGGTAGTAGTAATGATATTGCTTAATAATATAAACCTTATATTAAATCATCTCTTTAAAAAAATGGGAACACATCAGTCTCTTCCTGTCAGTTGTACAGGTATCTTCCAAGTTTCTTAGCATAGCCTAGTGATCATGTCCAGGGCTCCATCTATGTGTTGAAATAAATAATTTTTTATTCTATCAATTTCTGGATCTCATTTTTTTCTTTTCCAATGTCTTCAATGTAACTGAACTTCTTCCTCTATGACCACTGATTTTTTTTATCATTTGATGCTTTCTGAAATGGTTCAATTTCCACCAATTCTCTTTGCTACAGTGACTGTGCATTCCTCCATCTTCTTTTGATGCTTAAGTCATTCAAGATTTTACCCTTAAAATCCTTCAGTATTGTAAACCAAGGCTTAAATTTGTTTTTTAATTCTTTCAGTTTGAGAAATGTTGAGCATATCTTTACTTTCAATTTTCTAGCACCAGATTTTTGCACAAGGGAGCTCTAGTGGTTTACTGTTGTTATTGTTTTTGTTGTGTACCATAGAGTTGCACAGGAACAGACTGTTCATCCTTCTCTCACAGAACAACTGGTAGCCTCAAACCACATGCTTTTGGGATTGCAGCACAACTTCTCACCACTAGGCCACTAGTGGTAAGGAATTGTGCTGTCACTGAAAATGGGCATGGTTCTGATTCAATAGCTGCTACACAAGGAAAAGATGAACAGTGACACCCAGAGTAATTTACTGCTTCTGAAAACCTACTGGAGGGTCAGCTATAGGTTGGTTCTGACTTCATGGCAAACCACCACAGCAACAACAGCTTTTTCATGACACAAGGACATTAGATGATACAGTCTTTTGGAATTCTATCTAGACATAAGTTTTGCACAGAAAAAACCAGTCACACTAATTCCATATAACTGGCATGAACACACAAATATATAAAAGAGAACAACTGTGGCAAAATATTCATAGTGTTCTACAAGTTAACTTTGGCTTTAGAAGTCTGAAAGAACACAAAATAGCTCTAAGAAATAGCAGGGAATAATTTGTTGTCACACAGGTCTCTGGAATGTAGAAACTATTTACATTTGACTACCCAATAAAAGAGCGGCCATTCAACCCACCTAAATGCCTTCTTGAAGGAAAACCTAATAATCTATTCCACAAAGATAACTGGTACCAAAACCTTATGTAAAAGTACTGCTCTATGGGTTGTAATGAAACAGAGTCTACTTGAATGTGACAGGTCTTTTTGGTTGGGCACTCTTATCATAACATTTTATACTCTCATATTCTCCTTATCCAACACATAAGATAAGGAGGCTCTTTCTTTTCTAAGTCAATTATCTAGTCTATGAGAATTCTATTTCCAAAGATAAATTTGTTTAGCTTTTCAAGACATTGAATTAGATTGGTAAAAGACATTTTCTGGTGGAATGACATGAAGTAAATCAAATTCAAATCACAGCTACTGAGCATTCATTAAACCTTAAATATGGATTGAAGCTCAATATAAAGAAACCAAAGATTCTCACCACCAGGTCGATTGGCAGCATCATGATAGATGGTGAAGTAATTGAGATGGTTAACAGCTTCAATTTACTTGGGTCCACAATCAACACTCTTGGCATCAGCCACCAAGAAATAAAAAGACAAATTGCATTAGGAAAGTCTGCTGTCTGGGACCTCTCCAGAGTACTGAAGAGCAATTATATCAGTTTGAAGACTAAGGCGCACCTGATCCAGACCATAATCTTTGTAACTACTTGCTATGTGTCAGAAAGCTGAACTATGAGTAGGGGTGATAGAAGGAAAATTGATTCCTTTGAGCTGTGGTTCAGGAGAAGAGTATAGACTGCTAAGAGAACAATTTCATCCTAGAGAGGGTGAAACCAAGCTGCTCCTTGCAAACAAGATTCTGAAGCTTCGTCTGACATACTTTGGGCAAGTTGCAAGGATGGACCAGTCCCTAGAGAGGGACATCATACTTACGAGGGTGGAGGAACAGCTCAAGAGGAGAAAACCCTCGATGAGACGGATTGAATCAGTGACTGGGTCAATGGAGGTAGTTGTGACTTGAGTTCAATCATGAGCAACCCTATGAACAATAGAGCTGAATTCTGTCATATTCTGTGTCATCCTCACCATCAGTGACAGACCTAAACCCATGACTGCAGTCACTGTGCCACTCTATCTCATTAAGGATCTTGCTCTCTTTCACTGACCCTTCAACTTTTCAAGAATGATATCTTCCACCAAGGAATAAGGAATATGGCTGAGTACATGAGAATAAGCTTCACCATCCTTGCTTCTAAGCAGCACTCTGGCTGCACCTTCCCCAAGACATGTATAATATATCCTTTTTGGCATAGTCAGCATTCTTTTCAAATATCACATATCAAAGGCATCAATTCTTTTTCTGTAACTTTTATTCATTTTCTAGCTCTCAGATGCATAGCAAATAATTGAAAAGACCATGGTCTAAATTAGGTGCAGGTTAGTCTTCAAATGGACATAATTGCTCCTCAGGAATTTGGAGAGGTCCCTGATGGCAGACTTGCTCAATGCATTGTTGTTATTGTTGTTATGTGCCATCGAGTCGCTTGCGACTCATAGTGACCCTGTGTACCACAGCTCTAAACTCTGCTCTGTCCTGTGCCAATCTCATTGTCTCCGACACACTCATCCCAACTGCCCCAGTCATTGAATCAATCCACCTCCCAGAGGGCCTTCCCCTCCCGTGCCTGTCCTCAACCCTCCCAAGCATAATGTCCTTCTCCAAGGACCGATCTCTCCTTACAACATGACCAAAGTATGTCAGTTGAAGTCTCAGATCCTTGCTTCCAAGGAGTAGCCCGGTTTATCCCTCTCTAGGATGAATCTGTTTGTTTTCCTAGCAGTCCATGGTACCCTCAATGCTCTTCTCTAACACCAAAGCTCAAAAGCATCAATTCTCCTTCCATCCTCCCTGGTCATTGTCCAGCTCTCTGACGCATAACAAGTGATTGCAAAGACCATGGCCTGTACCAGACACCCTTAGTCTCCAGAGACATACCGTTGCTCTTCAGTACTTTAGAGAGGTCCCTAACAGCAGACTTTCCCATCACAATACATCTTTTAATTTCCTGGCTGCTGGTGCCAAGAGTGTTGATTGTGGAGCCAAGCAGACTAAAGCTGTGAACAATCTCAATCTCTTCACCATCCATCTTGATGCTGCCAATTGGTCCAGTGGTGAGAATCTTTGTCTTGAGCCTCAATCCATCCTGAAAGCTGCAGTCCTTGGTCCTCTGCAGCAAGAGCTTCAGGTCCTCCTCAGATTTAGCAAGCAGGGTTGTGTCATCTGCATAAGGCAGATTGTTGATAGATCTTCCACCAATCCTGATGCTGCATTTCTGCTCATAGAGCCCAGCCTCCCAGATGATCTGTTCTGCATACAGGTTGAAAAGGTATGGAGACAGGACACATCCCTGGCGTACGCCCTTCCCAATTTTGAACCATGCAGTGTTTCCTTGCTCTGTTCTGACGACTGCCTCTTGGTCCAAGTATAAGTTTTGCATTCGCATGATCAAGTGTTCTGGGATTCCCATTCTCTCGGAGTCAGCCACAGTTTGTTATGGTCCACACAGTCAAATGCCTTTGCATAATAAATGAAGCACAGATAGACATTTCTCTGGTACTCCCTGCTGTCAGCCAAGATCCATCTAATAGGTACAATATCCCTAGTACCACGATCCCTTCTAAACCCAGCCTGGACTTCTGGCAGTACCTCTTGTGATATCCTAACTATTTTACATACTGCTGGTACAATGAACAGTGTTCATAGTTGATCTAGGATTAAGTCATTGACAATTTCAACTTTTCTCCTTCTATTATGATGCTACTGGTCCAGCGGTGTAGATTTTTATCTTCTTGATATTGAGATGCAAGCCATAATAAAGACCATAATCTTTGATCCTATACAATGTTTCAAGTCTTGTTCATTTTCAGCAAACAATGTCGTGTCATTTGCAAAACACAGGTTGTTGATGAATATCCCTCCAATCCTGATGCCACAGTCCTATTCAGAGTGATTTGCTCACTATACAGATTGAAAAGTTATGGAGAAAGAATATAACCCTGATGCATACTGGTTTTAAACTATGCAGTGTTATTTTGTTCCATTCAGACAACAGTTTCTTCATCTAGGTATAGGTTTTGCATGACCACCAGTAAGTATTCTGAGATTCCCATTCTTTTCAATGTTAGCCAATATTTTTTATGATTCACACAACCAAATGCCTTTGCATAGTCAGTAAAACACAAATAGACATTCTTCTAGTATTCTCTGCTTTTAGCCAGGAGCCATCTGACATCAGCAATGATATTCATGGTGCTATGACCTCTTCTACGCATAGCTTGAGCTACTGGTAGTTCTCAGTCATTGTACAATTCTAACAATCTGGGGTTGATGGTCAGCACTATTTTGCCAGAGTGTGATATTTACAATATTGTTTGATATTTTCCACATTCTTTTGGATTCTGGTTCTTGCAAATGGGAACAAATATGTCTCTTGATTCCTTGATTGCTGATATCAAGGATGTTGACTCTTGGTCAAAGGAAAACAGAATCATTGACAACTTCATTCCTTCTTGCACTCATCATAATGTTCACTGTGGTGAGAAATTCTGTTTTCTTGATTTTGAAATGTAATCTATATTGAAGACTACATTCCTTGGTTTTCTACTCTTCAGGTCCTCTTCCATTTTTGCAAGCATAAGTGGGTCATCTGCCTAATGCAGTTTGTTGATGAGTCTTCCTCCAGTTCTGATGCCCCATTCTTCTTCATATTCTCCAGCTTCATGAATTATTTGTTCAGCATAGAGATTGAGTATGGAGAAAGGATACAATCCTGATGCATACTCTCCCTGATTTTAAACCATGAAAAGTTATTTGCTCAGTTCAGAAAATGGTTTCTTTGTCCAGGTATAGATTTTGTATCCACAATTAAGTGTTCTCAGATTCCCATCCTTCTCAATATTAGCCATAATTTGCTATGATCCAAAGAGTCAAATATCTTTGCATAGTCAATAAAACACAAATAGACATTCTTCTGATAGTCTTTGCTTTCATCCAGAGTCCATCTAACATCAGCAATGATATCCATGGTGCCATGGCTTCTCCTAAATCCACCTTAACTTCTGGTAGTTCATAGTCAATGTACTGTTCTTATATCTTCATCAATATTTTGCATGCATGGGATACTAATGCGTTGTTCAATAATTTTCACATTCTGTAGGATCAATTTTTTTGGAAATGAGGAAAAATATGAATCTCTTCCAGACACTCAGGTAGATGTCCTTCAAATTTCCTGGTTTAAATTGGTGAGCATATCCAGGCTTGTATCTTTTAGTTGAAAAATGTCAATTTATATCCCATCAGTTTCTGTGGCCTTATTTTTCTAATGCCTTCAGTTCAGCTTGAACTTCATCATCCATTACCATTAGCACTCATTCATATGGTACTTCCCGAAATTTTTCTGTGTCAATTAATTCTTTTGATACAGTGATTCTATATATTCCTTCCATCTTCTTTTTATGCATCCTGGATCATTCAAGAGAGTTCCATGCATAGCATCTCTCAGTATTGCAACTTGAGGCTTTAATTTGCTTTAAATTCTTTTTGTTTTAAAAAATGTAGAATGAGTTGCCTTTTTTTTTCTGAATCCAGTTTTCTGCAAATTATGTGTAAGTATATTTATCTACTTACATTGGGCATGTTGCCAGGAGAAACCAGATCCTGGAGAAGGGCATCATGTTTGGAAGTGTGGAGGAACGGCACAAGAGAGGAAGAATTTGGATGAGATGGATTTACTCAGTAATTAAGTAATAAGGGTAGGTTTGTGAGAGACAGATATTGGCTCATGATAGAGCAGAGTTAAAAGCTATTCATAGGGTCACTGTAAGTCGCATGCAACTCAATAATACATAACAACCACATACCTATCTATATGTATCTATCTATCTATCTCCTTGGTTTTATGATTAAGCTCTTGGCTGCTAACCAATTGTATGTGGGTCAAACACCCAAGTGGATGCGGCAGTCTGATTTCACAAAGATTACATCTTTGGAAACCTTATAGAGTAATTCTACTCTTTTCTATGTTGTTGTTGTTGTTGTTATGTGCCATCGAGTCATTTGCGACTCATAGCAACCCTATGTACAACAGCCCTAAACCCTGCTCTATCCTGTGCCAATCACACTGCCTCTGACACACCCATCCCAATTACCCCAGTCACTGAATCAATACATTTCATAGAGGGTCTTCCCCTCTTGCACCGTCCTTCCACCCTCCCAAACATGATGTCCCTCTCCAAGGACCTGTCCCTCCTTGCAGCATGCCCAAAGTATGTCAGACGAAGCCCCAGCATCCTTGCTCCAAGAAGTTGCTTGGTTTAATCCTCTCCAGGATGAATCTGTTTGTTTTCTTGGCAGTCCATGGTACATTCGATACTATTCTCCAGCACCACAGCTCAAAGGCATCAATTCTCATGTTCTCCCTAGTCATTGTCCAACTCTCTGATGCTTAACAAGTGATTGCAAAGACCATGGCCTGTATCGGGCACACCTTAGTCTCCAGAGAGACACCGTTGCTCTTGAGTACTTTAGAGAGGTTCCTAACAGCAGACTTTCCCATCGCAATACGTTTTTTTATTTCCTGACTGCTGGTGCCAAGAATTTTGACCGTGGAGCTGAGCAAACTGAAGCTGTGAACAATCTCAATCTCTTCTCCATCCGTCCTGATGCTACCAATTGGTCCAGTGGTGAGAATCTTTGTCTTCTTGACATTGAGCCTCAGTCTATACTGAAGGCTGCAGTCCTTGACCCTCTGCAGCAAGTACATGAGGTCCTCCTCAGTTTCTATAGAATCACTATAAGTTAGAATAAATTCAACTGTTGTGCTTAGACACATAGGAATCATTGTCGTCATCATATGTCATGCAGTCAGATTGACTTATAGCTGATCCTCCAGCAGGTTTCCAGAGATTATAAATCATATGGTCGGAGAATGTCCTTCTCCCACAGAGAAACTGAATTCAAACTGTCTGACTTTGAATTGGCAGGACAATTCCTTACCCCCTAAGGCTCTGATAGTCTACTTGTCATTAGGTGATGCTGAGTTGAGTACAACTTGCAACAACCCTATCAACAATACACTTAAACCTTGTCCTGTCCTGTGCCAACCTCACACTCTCTGAACACTCAAGCTTATTGTTGCTGTCATCATGTTAATCCATATTGTTGAGAGTCTCCCTCTCCTTCATGAATCTTTCCAAGGATGATGTTCTTCTCCAAAGAATAGCCTTTCCTAACAACATGCCCTAAGTATGTGAGATGAAGTTTTGCCATCCTTGCCTCCAAAATAACCCATTCTGGTTGCTCTTCTCCAAGATATATCCAACTGAGCTTTTTTAAGCGGTCTATATACCATTCAGGTATGTCCTTTCACCAAACCTATTCAATCTGTATTTTGTGTCAATCAGTCCATGAGCAAGACTCAATGAAAAAAAAAATAATGACACCAGGATTGGAGGGAAAACAAATGCGTGTATTTTTTATGCATAGAATAATGTAACTTAGTTTCACTTTTACTAGCTTTTTTTGGTGTAATTTTGCTTTCAATCTTAATAAAAGCTTTTATAAATAATAACTATTTAAGGAGGGGGTTTTTTATTTATCTTCCTAAACTAGAAAAACAAAAGGGCAACAAAACGCTTCATAGGGTTCAATTAAAAAGAAAGTTTTACAAGACTCAAACTTTAAAGCCAAAGGTAGGAATAATAATGTCTACTCTCAAAATCAAAGGGTGAAGTGATATAGAAAGAATATAAAAATCTTCATAGGAAGGTTATCACTGTAGAAACATCATACTTTGAGACAGTCACTCCACTTTGCCATAGAAACAGTTAAAGAATAACAATCACAGCAGGACATGAAGAACATGTTATGTGTTTTAAAATCTGTGCTGTGATCATGTTAATTTAGTAAAAAATCTCCCAATTAGCCATTTCAGTAAAATGGCAAATTAGCAACTCTATTATTTTAGAAACTGCCCATTTTACAATTTGGTAAAACACAAATGCATTACCACATTAAAGTTAATGTGTGAAAATGCTATAGAAAGTGGAGAGGGGAAACCTTACATTTTATAATATGCTAATGAGGTTTTCTAAAAAGTAGGTCATTTAGACTCTGGTTTCCCATTACTCTGAAACTAATCTGGGGCCAAATATGGATAATAACATCTAAAATATAGAAACAAACACTAATTTGTAAATTAATAAGGATTCAGAAACATCTATGCATATTTCTATAAAATATTTTTACATCCCCACCAACAAAGTTGATGACGGTCTAAGACCTAGAAGAATGAAGAATAGAATAGTAATCTCTCTGGTGGTCTAGTGTTAAGAAGTATGTATCCCTTGTTGTATGTATGTATGTGCAAGCCAAATGCACAGGGTTCAAATCGGCCAGCTTCTCAGTAGGAGAAGGATGGGCAGTTTCCTCTCTTTGATTTATTGCCTCTGTCAGGAGGATCAGATATAGGTCAGTTTGACTGACAGCACACAACAACAATTAAAACCTCCCCATCAAGATGACCACACAATTAGGGTCCACATCTTCCCCCCATGCCTCCAACTATTTTGCCTTTGTCATCTATCTACTTTGAATTGGAGTCTTTGGCATCATAAATGGTTAAGTACTTAACTTCCAGTCAAAAGGTTGATGGTTACACAGAAAAACTAATCTTTTAAATTTCTATGAAGCAGATCTTCTTTGTGCATAAGAAGGTCACCAGGAGTAGAAATCAGATTGGTAGCAGATAACTACACTAAATATGTTTCTAGTGTGTTTTTATTGTTATTATTGTCAGGTGCAATCTAGTTGAGTATGACTCATAGTGACCACATGAAAAATAGATCTAAACCCTGGACTATCCTATACCATCTTCACACTTCCTGATGCACTAGAGTCCATTGATGCAGTCACTGTCATTGTGTCAATCAAGGGCTTTCTTCCCCTTCGCTTAACCTCCACCCTTCCAAGCATCATGCCCCTCTCCAAGAAAGAGCCCTTTCTAGTAATAAGCCCACTCAGCATTTTTTAAGCTGAAGAAACTGAATAACAAATTCAAACCTCAAGTTGTAATATTTAAGGATGCTTTGGGCAGAATATTAAATGATCCAGGAAGCATTCAAAGAAGATGGAAAGAGTATACAGAATCATTATACCTAAAGGAATTGGTGGGCACAGAAGAATTTCATGAAACAATGTGTGAGCAAGAGCCTGTGATGAAAGAAGAAGTTCAAGCTGCTCTGAAAAAATAGGCAAAAAAACAAGGACCCAGGAAATGATGGCACACCAATCGATACACTTCAATGAACAGACGCTGCCCTGGATGCACTCACCAAGTTGTGCCAAAAAATCTGGAGAACAACCACCTGCCCAACTGACTAAAAGAGAGATCTATATTCGTTCCCATTTCAAAGAAAGGTGATCTGACAGAGTGTGGAAATTATAGAACAGTATCATTGATATCACATGCAAGCAAGATTCTTTGGAAGATTATCCAAATGTGACTGGAACAGCATATTAACAGAGAAGTGCTTAAAGTACAGGCTGGGTTTAGAAGAGGCCATGGTACTAGGGATATTATAACTAATATCAGATGAATCTTGGCTGACAGCAGAGAGTACCAGAGAAGTGTTTGTGTTTCATTGACTTTGTAAAGGCATTTGATTGTGTAGATCACAACAAACTGTGGCTGACTCTGAGAAGAATGGGAATCCCAGAACACTTGATTGTGCTTATGCAAAACCCTTACTTGGAGCAGGGGGCAGTCATCAGAACAGAGCAAGAAAACACTGCATGGTTCAAAATTGGGAAGAGTCTGTGCCAAGGATCTGTCCTATCTTCATATCTTTTCAATCTATATGCAGAACTGATTATTGGGGAGGCTGAGCTCTATGAGGAGATATGTGGCATTGGGATTGGAGGAAGACTCATCAACAATCTGTGTTATTCAGATAACACAACTCTGCTTGCTGAAAGTGAGGAGGACCTGAAGCACTTGCTGCAGAGGTTCAGGGACTGCAGCCTTCAATATGGATTGAAGCTCAACATCAGGAAAACAAAGATTCTCACCACTGGGCTGATTGGCATCATCATGATAGATGATGAAGAGATTGAGATTGACATTGTTAACAGCTTCAGTTTGCTTGGCTCTACAATCAGCACTCTTGGTGACAGCAGTTAGTAAATTAAAAGATGAATTGCAATTGGAAAGTCTGGTGTCAGAGACTTTTCCCAAGTACTGAAGAGAAATGATGTCAGTCTGGAGATTAAGGTGCACCTGATACAGGTCATGGTCTTTGCAATTACTTGCTATGCATCAGAAAACTGGACAATGACTAGGGTTGAAAGGAGAATTGATTCCTTTTTTCTGTGGTGCTGGAGAAGAGTATTGAATATACCGTAGACTGCTAGGAATTTGTCCTGAAGAGAGTGAAGCCAGAATGTTCCTTGGAGGCAAGGATTCTCTAGTTTCATCTAACATACTTTGGACATATTGCAAGGCAGGATGAGTCCTTGGAGAGGGACTTTATCTTTGAGATGGTGGAGGGCCAGGGCAGGAGAGGAAGACCGTGGATGAGATGGATTGATTCAGTGATTGGGGTAAAGGGGATAGGTGTGTCAGAGACAATAAGATTGGCACAGTTTTAGATTTAGGGCTGTTATACATAGGATCACTAGGAGTCACAGGTGACTTGATAGCACAAAAAACAAAGCAACAAGCACAAAGTATATGAGACAAAGCCTCATCCTTGCTTCCAAAGAGCACTCTGGCTGCACCCTTTCCAGGACATAGTTGTTTGTTCTTTTGGGGGCTCATGGGATGTTCAGTGCTCTTTTCTAAAACCACAGCTCAAAGGCATCAATTCTTCTGTCATCCTATTCATTATCTAGCTCTTAGAGGCATAGTAAGTGATTGGAAAGATCATGGCCTGCAACAGAGGTACTTTAGTCCTCAACCTGACAACATTTCTCTTTTATTATTTGTAGAGGTCCCTAACTACAGACTTTCCAAATGTAATGTTGTCTCCTTTTTTCCTGACTGCCAGTACCAATGGTGTTTTTTGTGGATCCAAGCGAGAGAAAGTTGTTGAGAGTTTCAATCTTTTCTCTATCATGATGTTGCATATAGGTCCAGTGGTAAGAATCTTTGTTTTCTTGAATTCATCTGATATGAGACTCTAATAAATTTTTCCTGTTCTCTCTTTTTTTTTTTACCCCCAGAGATTTTGAATGCTGTTTTTCATCTTTGCCTGCTTGGATTGCAAATTGAACAGTCTATATCATTCTATGGTAACCTCTATGAGGAGGAAATATTATAATTTTCCATTCTCCATCTTTCCTGGTCTTAGACTATGATAAACTTTGTTGGTTTTGTTGCCATAAGAATTATTTCATAGCATTGCAAGCATTTGGATTTATTCATAGAATTTCTGTTCCATTAAGTATTTTATTTCTGCAATTGCAGTAGCTGATTTTAATGACTAAAGCAGCCTGTAACATTTTCTGTGTAGGATAGCTGGTAAATTCAAACTGAGGACCTTTCCACCAGAAATCAAGGACACTACAAAAGTTGTTCCTTGTAGGCTACCTGCCTCTAAATACTTTTATCTTCTAATTGTTTTTGGCATTTCTGTTTTATTTTTAAATTTCACTTTAAAATTTATTATTAGCTTATGTTCACTTCTTCATTCATGCAAATATCATATTTATCATAGAAATTTAGGAAATATGTTTTCTGATACTGAATCATTCTATCCAAGAACATTTATTGATGATTTTCTTTCTACTTATTTAAGTTCATTTTGATGCCCTCAGTAACATTTGACATTGTCATAATCTATTTTTGTTGGGTGCCTGTCTAAAGAAGAGAAAACCGTACATAGAGGCACAGGACCATGAGCATCTCTCGAAAAGGGCCAGAAGGAGTAAGAATAGTACAGGGCCTCACTTCCCCAGAGCAGAAAGTAGATAAACAGCCTATAACCAAGCCTCATGGTGGATCTAGAGCCCCATCAGCAGCAAAAGGTTCATTTGCTGCTGACTTACAGTTATGGTACCAACAATGGGGTTTATTAGAGGAGTGAGTGGGAGAGACAAAAAATATCTCACAAGTCTAGACTTTAGCCCAATAGTTCCACGGCACAATTCTTCATTAAGTATAGGTTCCAGTTTCAACTCAGGAGTCAAGTTAAAATCATTCAGTACATTTTGTCTCACAGAAGTTATAACTAAATCATCCAGTAAGATTTGCTTCATAGCAGTTATAAGTCAGCTTCTCCTTCAAACATCTGGCAAGAACACTCAAACCTTTAACTATAGCCAGCACAAATGAAAGAAGCCTCAGCCTTGCTGCCATTTCTCCACAGAAATGCCACAGTCTCTCCACTACCAGAGTCTTGCTATCACCAGGGTCTTGCTGCCACAGACTTACTCACCTCAAGTCTTGCTACCCCATGTGGGAAGCATTCTTTCTCTTTTCCTAGTCCCACAGCTAATGCTGATTTGCAAGACTGTGTCTGTAGTTAAGGCAGCTGGAGACCAAAGGAGGTTAACTAATGGCTAAAATAGCCAGTTTATAGTCTAACAATATGGTGCCACCAAACTGGTTCCAGTTCATAGCAACCTTAGAGAACCTATCTACAATACAGCAAAACACTGTGTCCTGTGATATCCATGCCATTCTCATAATCACTGCTATATTTAAGTTTTTTGTTACATCCAAAGTTTCAATCCACTTAATTAATGTCTCCCTACATTTTTCATACTGTTCAGCTCCTTGGATTATTTGTTCAACATATAGATAGAAAAATGTGGTGAAAGTATACAATGCTGACACAAATAATTATCATTTTATTCCTTTGCAAGCATCAGTGAAGACTGCTTATTTAAGGAAAAAATAAACTAAGTTAAAAGACCAGAGCAGGAAGGACCAAAAAAATACCATCTCTCAAAAAATGTATATTTCTGGTCCTGTTATAAATACAAAAGGAACATAAAACACTGTTAAAATTAGATAAAATGAAAGCACAGTGTGAGTTTATAAAACTATTGAGGTAAACAATTAAATTTTAAAATTACTAACATTGACATAGAAAAGAATCCTAGAGCCTGAGAACCATATCTGAGAAATTTGTTTTTCTCTAGGTACTATTCCTGGACTATCCACTGGCAGCCGTTTTAATTAAGTATATACATGAGTCTGGAACAAATGGAGGAATTATAGGTCTTATCTTGGTGCTTAGTTGGGAGTTACACTCCTAGAATCCACCGACCGCTCATCAGGAGAAAGATGTATGGTCTCTTCACCAATCTTCAGCTTTGGACACCCAATGGAGGGTCCAGTTTCAGTTGGTTTTGATTCATCAGCAAGGAATTGAATATTCAAGTACCAAATGACAAAAGTTTTAAAGGATTTGAATCTTGGGGTACATAATTTGAAAAACCTCAAATGGTTCAAACTGTGAAGCTTTATATATAAAATGTATATTTTATATATATTTATATATATAACAGTAACACTTGTCTCAGTGTTTCATATAGATAATGTAGTAGTAACATACTACTCAGTATTACTTCAATGTCAAAGTCAGCAAAAATGTTGGGGAAAACATCAGGAAGTAGAAATGAAATTGGCCTTCCATATTTTCTCTCTGTAGTAAAATATGGGAATATTAACTTTTGTTTGAGACAGGTGTTTGAATGCTGAAAATTTTGTAGCACTAATGATATTAGAACAGCTTGCTGATATTTTTACCTTGGAAATCTAGCTGAGATCTTCTTTCCCATGGATCATCTTTTTATCTCCATTTCCTTGAAAATAAGAAGACAGAAACAGGATACAAATAAGACCAACAGGCAGTTTGCAGAACAGATTTAAAAAAAAATCCAGATTAGAAGATGTCTTATATTTTCATCTCCTTGTTACACACTTAAGGTCCTTTTATTTAAACATTTTTATAGCTTCTGCCTTTCAAGTCCTCTCTCTTTTAGTGGTTAAGTACCTTGAAGCCAAGATCTTACATTAAAGTAGAATCTAATTAGACCTTTCAATTCAGACAGTCTGTTGAACCCCTTAGCTCCATTATAGAAATGTACAGGAAAATCTTTCCCTCTTCTCTGGTGAAAATAGCAGTTATCTTCAAGGGGGAAGATGGAAAAGACATCAATTATCCCACCTCATTTTAAGCCCAAGGCACAGACAGGTGACCTGTTTCTTTGTCCTTCTACATAAGAAGGAAGGTGGTTTTCAAATTTCCAGATTGTGACTGGGAGTAGGGATGTGGGGGGGAAAAACCTTGCTGCTGCTTTTAAACACTTAAATACACTGAATCTGCAATGCCTTCACATTGAAAGCATGAAAATTGCAGTAACTACTTCAATCAGCAAGTAGTTTAAATATAATTTCTGGCACAGTATGTAGTTGTATAAAAGTAATGTATAAAATTCTAAATCTCCTTGCCAGTGTGTATCCATGAAAGTAATGTCATTAGCTATTAACTAAGATTCATATTACGATCTAACCTTCATTTGGCATCTAGCTAGCTTTGAGAAAGAGGATAGAGCAATCTTGTGTAGGTCCTGTTATCATTAATGTGAAATGAAGCATGCCAAGTTACAATGAGTAGCTAAAGAAGTGAGGTGGGGGAAGGGCCAGGAAAGGGAAGAAACACCAATAAAGTTAAATCAGTAACAGCTTACGTTCGGGGTGTTAGCTGTTTCTAAAAGACAATAATGGTCCCTACAAGCTTCTTGTGGTCACAGCATCTCAACATAGCGCAAGAATAGGAAGGTGCCAAATAATGCTCTAAATACATTGTTTTGATGCTAAAATTTAGTAAAATCCTAGAATAAAGTTATTTAGACAGCAACATAGCAATGCAGATACTCCAGGAGACTCCTTTATATAGTCAACCTCTAGACTGAAATTCTGAAACCTATATTTAACACATAATTTAAATCTAATTGTCAGAGAGTAGAAAAACAAAAAAAAAAACAAACCAAAAAACCCTCAAAGCAAACAAACAACGAAAACCCCAAAGACATAATGAGGAGCTAGCTAAAAAGTTGAAGGTTCAAGCCTACCACAGGAGAGAGATAAGGTAGCTTATTTCCATAAAGATCACAGCCCTGAAAACTCTCTAGAGGAGTTCTACTCTGTCCCATAGCATCATTATGAGTCAGAATCTATTTGATGGCAGTGGGTCTGGGGTTGGGGAAAGAAGGGATGATGATTATTTGCAGGATTGAAAAGGTGCCAAATTATCAAGCTGCCAAAATACTGTATTTTGTCAAAATACCCGGGCTCTAGTTCTGAAGTCAGCATTTAACGACTGAGTGATTTTATAGATGCCATGGAGTAAACAGCTACTTGTAGTAACTTGATATTTAACATAACAAAACTCTTCAAGGTTCTGCACCGTCCTCATGACCTCCACTGAGCTGAAGTCCATTGCTGCAGTCATTATGTTGGGTCATTTCTTTGAGGGTCTTTTTCTCCAATAACTGCTTTTCCAAGCATGGTGTCACTTTCCAGGGACTGGTCATTTGTGATGATATGTTGTTGTTGTTGTTGTTGTTATGTGCTGTCGAGTTACCTGCGACTCATAGCGAACCTTTGTATAACAGCCCTAAACCCTGTTCTATCCCTTGCCAATCTTATTGTCTCTGATGCGCCCATCCTCATTACCCCAGTGACTGAAACAATACATCCTATCAAGGGTCTTCCTTTCCTGTGCTGTCTCTCCACCCTGCCAAGCATGACATCCCTCTCCAAGGACTGATTCCACCTTGCAATATGTCTAAAGTGTGTCAGATGGAACTTCAGAATCCTTGCCTCCAAGGACCAGCCTGGCTTCACCCTATCTAGGATGAACTTGTTTGTTCTCCTAGCAGTCCATGGTATATTCAATACTCTTCTCCAGTACCAAAGCTCAAAGCCATCAACTCTCCTTCTATCATTTCTAGTCATTGTCCAGCTCTCTGATGTATAGCAAGCAATTGCAAAGACAATGGCCTGGATCAGGTGCACCTTAGTCTCCTGATGATATACTTACAATAAATAAAACCATGCCCTATAATCCTTGATTCTAAGGAGCACACTGACTGATCAGAATTGTTATCAAAAGCATGACAGTAACCGTAATGCCTATATTTTAGGATTGTTTCAAGGAAAAGTGAGCAAATATGACCAGGATCAGACATTCTATACAAAATAAAAATTACAAAGGGCCTAGGTGGTGTGAATTGGGCTGCTAACTGAAAGATAGGGGATTTAAGTCTGTTGAGGAACAACTCAAAAGTAAACTCTGTTGATCTATTTAAAAAAAATCAGCCACTAATAGTTTTATAAAGCCCAGGTCTGCTATGATGCACTTGAATCAAAACAGACTCGAATGGTAACTGTTTTCTTTTCCTGTTAGGAAAGTTTTAGCATCCTTCCTACCTCACACATATATAAGACTAATGCTGATAAAAGTAGTTTCTTTTTCCGATTACTTCCTAATGTGTCAAACCAATGTGGAAAGGGTATAGAGGCTATGATCTCTTTAGTCCTAAGATTGGGGATTTTTTTTAATTTGCTAACTGAAGTGTACTTGTGGAGAATTTCACACAATTCATTTTTTTACATAAATAAGGCACTGTATTGGCCCATATGAACTCGCTCAGTGTTTCTTAAGCTGAAGGAGCTGAAAAACAAATTCAAGCCGTGGGTGGCAATACTTAAGGATACTTTGGGTAGAATGTTAAATGATCCAGGAAGTATCAAGAGAAGATGGAAGGAATACACAGAGTCACTGTATCAGAAGGAATTGGCTGACACAGAAGAATTTCATGAAATGACATATGAGCATTGATATGATATGACATATGATGAAGGAGGAAGTTCAAATTGCTCTAAAGGAATTGGCAAAAAACAAGGCTCCAGGAGTTGACGGCATTCCAATTGACATATTTCAAAAGACAGACATTGCCCTGGATGTGCTCACCAAATTGTGCCAAGAAATCTGGAGAACAGCCAGCTGACCCACTGACTGGAAAAGATCGATATTTGTTCCCATTCCAAAGAAAGGTGACCCAACAGAGTGTGGAAATTATCAAACAATATCATTAATATCACATGCAAGCAAGATTCTGCTGAAAATTATCCAAAAGCGTTTGGAACAATATGCCAACAGAGAACTGCCAGATATACAGGCTGGATTTAGAAGAGGTTGTGGTGTGGTAATAGGGATATTATAGCTAATGTTAGATGGATCTTGGCAGAAAGCAAAGAATTCCAGAAGAATGTCTATCTGTGCTTCATTGACTATGCAAAGGCTTTTTTGACTGTGAGGATCACAACAAGCTGTGGCTGAGTCTGAGAAGAATGGGAATCCCTTGATTGTGCTAATGCAAAACCTATACTTGGAGGAAGAGGCAGTCGTCAGAACAGAGCAAGGAGACACTTCATGGTTCAAAATCAAGAAGTGGGTCCGTCAGAGATGTATTCTGTCTTCATACTTTTTCAATCCGTATGTAGAACAGATCATCCAAGATGCTGGGCTGTACGAGGAGAAATGTGGCATCAGGATTGATGGAAGAGTCATCAACAACCTGCATTATGCAGATGACACAACCCTACTTGCTGAAACTGAGGAGGAACTGAAGCGCTTGCTCCAGAAGGTCAAGGACTGCAGCCTTCTATATGGATTAATGCTCAACCTCAGGAAAACAAAGATTCTCACCACTGGGCCAATTGGCAGCATCAGTATGGATGGTGAAGAGATTGAGACAGTTAACAGTCTTAGTTTTCTTGGCTCCACAGTCAACACTCTTGGTAACAGCATCCAGGAAATCAAGAAACGAATTGCATTGGGAAAGTTGGCTGTGAGGGACCTCTCAAAAGTACTGAAGAGCAATGACGTCAGGCTGGAGACTAAGGTGTGCCTGATTCGGGCTATAGTCTTCACGATTATGTGCTATGCATCAGAGAGTTGGACAGTCAATTGATAGAAAGAGAATTGATGCCTTTGAGCTGTGGTGTTGACGAAGAGTGTTGAATACACCATGGACTGCCAGGAGAACAAACAGGTTTGTCCTGGAGAAGGTGAAGCCAGAATGCTCCTTGGAGTCAAGGATTCTGAAGCTTCGTCTGACATACTCTGGGCATGCTACAAGGAGGGACTTGTCCTTGGAGAAGGGCATCAGGTTTGGCAGAGTGGAGGGGCAACGAAGGAGAGGAAGGCCTTCGATGACATAGATCGATTCTGTGACTGGAGCAGTGGGAATAAGTGTGATTGAGATGGCTAGGTTGGCACAGGATAGAACAACATTTAGAGCTCTTGTACATAGGGTCGCAAATGACTCGGTGTCACATAACAACAACAACAAGGCACTGTATTGAAAAAGAGGGAATTAAAATTTTTCCTAAATTCAACTAAAGGAATCATAAAAGTATTTTGCAAATCATGGTTGTCATTTAAGTCTTTTTATTGTTATTCAAACTGGTAAATGAATGTTATTTTTACCTTTTCATTCGTCTGTGCTTTTCTACATAACAGTTTCTCGTGTTAAAAGGAAAAGGGATTGGGATTCATAGAATTGTTAGTTTTTGAAAAATCAAATATAATTCAAGTTTATTGCTGTAAAGGAGATTTTAGGCCCTCATGTTGCAGTATAGAACTCCTTCTTTGGGTTTTCTTGGCTGTAATCTTTACAGAAACAGATCTTATTCCATGGAACCATTTAGTCATTTGGAATTTCTAAGTTTTAAGTTAATGTCTTAGGGTGTTCTAGTAGTTGCAAAAATTACATATTAACATTCTTCTGGAACTCTTACTTTCAGCCAGGATCCATCTGACATCAGCAATAATATCCCTGCTAACATAGCTTCTTCTAAATCCAAACTTCTATCTGTCTAGGTACTGTTCTAGAAGTTTTAAAATCATCTTCAGCAATATTTTACTTCCATGTATGTTGGATCTAAAGGAGACATAGTCCTCACCTTGGAAATCATTGTATTTTGACAGCCATGTGTTGCAAAAGGAAGAATAGAAACACTATGCCACAAGACAACAGTCCTGGGCCAGAAACTAAGGAGCAAAAACTTTTTCTTAGTACTGCCTGAGACAAAAATCCATCCCTGAAACTGTTACATGAGATTTGTACTTAAATCTTTCTAAATGTAGGACAGAAATTAATGTGAGAGACCAGCAACATTGTGAGGTGTATAATATCTCAAAAGTGACTTGTGGTCTAAGCCATCATATCAAAGGGTTGCTGGAGGGAGGTGGAGCTGAACAGGATAGGAGGGAGTGTAAATGATGCTAATATTCAGGGAAAGGGAAGGAACAAGATGCACATGCAGCGGGAGGGCACTGCATGTATGGTTAACTCTGTAAGGGGAAGTGTCTTTCATTTGTTCCTTTCACTAAAATGCTTGTCTGTCAGATGTTGTTCCAAAGCTAATTATCCATACTAACACAGACTAGGAAGAAGTATTGGCCATCCACTTCTGAAGTACAAAAGGTCTTCAAAACCCCTGTGTATAAAAAAAAACAAAACAAAACAAAACCCTGTGTATAATAGAGCACTCATAGAGTAGAATAACAGATATGGCAACTGAGACTGAACCCTCAAATTTGGAATCACAAAGGAGGAGGAGCAGTTGGAAGCAGAAATAAATGATTAGAAGGTGGAATGTGAGAAGCATGAATGTAGGAAAACTGGACATCATTAAAGAAAGAAATGGAACACATAAGTGTTGGCTTATTAGGTATTGCCGAAACGAGAAGGATTGGCACAGGACATCTGCAATCAGATCATCATATTCTCTACTGTGCTGGAGACAAAAGGGTGGGGGAAAATGGGTCACTTTCATAGCTAAAGAGGCCATTTCTAGATCCATCTTGAAATACAATATTGTGAGCAATAAGATAATATCCATACACATACACAGAAGACCTGTTAATACCAGTACCATTCAAACTGAGCCAAAGAGGAGGAAATAGTTTCTACCAACTTCTGCAGTCAGAAATAGATCAAACATGTGACCTAGATGCATTAATAATAATGGATGCTGGGAATGCAAAAGTTTGGAAACAGGAAGAAGGATCAGTAGTCAGATAACACGGACTTGCTGACCAAAGTCAGGGTGTGGATAGAACGAAAGAATTCTGGAAAATCAATTATTTATTCATAGTAAATACCTTTTATAAGAAACATAAATGGAACCTATACACATGGATTTCATCTGATGGTATGAACAGGAATCAGATTGATTATGTCTGTGTAAGAAATTGTTAAAGATCAATGCGAGTAGTGAAAATTAGGTCAAGTGCTGATTGCAGAACATACAATCAACTATTCATATGCAAGTTCAAATGAAAGCTAAAGAAGGTCTCAAATCCACAGGAATGAAAATTTCGCCTTGAGTCTGTCCCACCTGAATTTAAAAACCATTCAGTAACAGGTTTGAGACCATGAGAGCTAATGAACGAAGCCCTGATGAGCTGCGGAAAGATACCAAGAATATCATCCATGAAGAATGCCAGAGGTCATTACAAAGACAAAAGAAGAAGATCAAAATGAATGTTAGAAGAGATTCTGAATATTGCACTTGAGCACCAGGAAGCCAAGGAAAGGGAATAAATCAAAAAGTTAAGGAGATGAAAAGAAGATTTCAAAGGATAGCACAGGAAGACAAAGCAAAGTATTATAATTAAATGTGCAAAGAACTGGAGTCCAAAAATCAAAAGGGACATACTTGGTCAGCATTTCTTAAGGTGAAGGAACTAAAGAACAGATTCAAACTGTGAGTTACAATACTTAAGGATGCTACGGGCAGAATATTGAATGATCCAGGAAGTATTAAAAAAAGAAGAAAGTTGTACACAGAGTCACTGTACCAGAAAGGATTGCCTGACACAGAAGAATGTCAATAAAAGAAGATGAAAGGAGTATACAGAATCATTGTACCAAAAATAATTGGCTGACACAGAAGAATTTCAAGA
>NW_006399820.1:4956537-4967841 GCF_000299155.1 Elephantulus edwardii | reverse complement strand
TTTGACTGTGTGGATCACAACAAATTACGGTTAACCTTGAGGAAAATGGAAATCTCTGAACATTTGATTGTGCTTATGTGAGATCTGTACTTGTACAAGGAAGCAGTCCTCAGAATAGAGCAGGGAAACACAGCAAGGTTCAAAATCACAAAGGAAGTGCACCAAGGATGCATCCTGTCTCCATATCTTTTCAATCTATATACAGATCATTTGGGAGGCTGGGCTTTATGAGGAGGAATGTGGCATCAGGATTGGAGGAAGATTCATCAACAACCTACATTATGCCCATGACACAACCTTGTTTGCTGAAACTGAGAACATGAAGTGCTTGCTGCGGAAGGTCAAATGGATTTGTGTCAGATCCACTTAACATTAGCTATGATATTCCTAGTACCATGGCCTAGTAAACCCAGCCTGCACATCTGACCGTTCTCTGTGGATGTGCTGCTCCAGTTGTTTTCAGATAATTTTCTGCAGAACTTTGCTTGCATGTGATATTAATGATATTATTTGATAATTTTCACACTCTGTTGGGTTGCTTTTATTTGGAATGGAAACAAATATGAATCTCTTCCAGTCTGTTGGCCAAGTGATTGATCTCCTAATTTCTTGGCACAACTTAGGGAGCCCATCCAGGACAGTTTATATTTATTGAAATATGGTCAGTAGGTATGCCATCAATTCCTGGAGCCTTGTTTTTGGCCAACTCTTTCAAAGCAGCTTTAACTTCTTCTTTCATCACAATAGGCTCTTGCTCATATGTTGTTTCATGAACTTTTTCTGTGTTTGCCAATTCCTTTTGGTATAATGATTCTGTATATTCATTCAATCTTCTTTTAATACTTCCTGGATCATTTAATACTCTATCCAAAGCATCCTTCTATTGCAACTTGAGGCTTGAATTTCTTCAAGTCCCTTAAGCTTAAGAAATGCTGAGCAAGTTGGGCCCTTTTGATTTTCTGACTCCAGCTCTTTGCACGTTTTTAAAATACCCTTTGATAATTAAGATTAAGATATTTTAAGACAGCAGAAAAACTCAGAGATACTTCAGAAAAATTACTGTTAGTGAATATTTAGTACAATAGGTGTGAAGGGATTTTTTTATGATAGATATTAGTACAGACAGATATGTAAGCAGAATATGAGGAAGAATGACAAGCACTAGAAGTCTTAACTGTTATGGTGTTAGGAACTTTGAAAACTGGCTTTTCTACCCATTGTCTTTGTCCCTGTTGGGGGTATGGTCTCCAGCTAACTTAACCATGGACATATGATCTTGCAAATCATCAACAGCTGTGTGACCAATATAATACAGCATTTTTCACACTGTGAAGATAGTGGTTGAGAGAAGTGAAGCGATACGGCACTGTTTCTATTCTCAAGGGGAATCTCTTTAATTTCTCTTTATTGAGAATGTTAGCTCTTGGTTTTGCATATTTAATTTTCCCTATGTTGAGGAAATTCCCCCCTATTCATAATTTTTTCCTTACTGTTTTAATCAGGAAGGAGTGTGGGTTTTGTCAAAGGTCTTTTCTGTATCAATTTATAGAATCACATGGTTCTTGTTTCTGCTTTGTTAATGTGATTACTTGATGGCAATTGCTTTATTTTTTTTTTAACCACAAAATGTGCATGAGATACAAATAGACACTTCACCAAGGGAGAAATTAAGATGGCCAAAAATTCATAAAAACATGTTCAAAATCCCTAGGTATCATAGAGGTGCAAATTAAAATAGCAATGAGAGATCATCTCACCTCAGCAACAATAGCAAAGTTTAACAGGGCAGCAAATAACAAATGCTGGTGAGGATGTGGAGAGATTGGAAGTCTCATTCACTGCTAGTGTAAATACAGAATGGTGCAATCACTATGGAAGGCAGTCTGGTTTGGTGCTTCCTCAAAAAGGTGGAAATAGAAATATCCTTTGACGCAGCTATCCCACTGCTGGAATATATCATAAAGAAAGCAGGGCTGTTACACAAACAAATGTATGCACAACTTTGTTTATTGTTGCATTATTCACGGAAGCAGCCTGAGTGTCCAACAGCTAATAAATGGATAGTAAAACTGTGGTACATCCATACAGTGGAATACTATGAAGCAATAAAAAAAAAATAAACTTGCAAAACACTGCATAACATTGAAAAATCTGGAGGACATTATGCTAAAAGAAACACTGTAGTCACAAAAGTATAAATACTGCATAAGGCCACTATTATAAAAATAGGAAAAACACAGGAGATGGGAGAGCAGGGAAATAAAGGATAGATGTTAATACTACACTTGAATCTCAGCTTCCCAAACCTAGGACCTTCCTAAAACTAATTTGGGCTGAGAATCTTTGTTGCTTGAATTTCCTGACTGTCAGCAAAGCCAGGCAGAATTTTGGAGGAAGGGATGGGAATTCTTTAACACCTGATCGAGCTCATGTGAAACCTATACTTAGACCAGAAAGGAGCAAAACAGAGCAAGGAAACACTTCATGGTTCAAAAATCAGGAAAGGTGCATGTCAGTGATGTATCACATATTGATACCTTTTTAGCTTTTCAATCTATATGCAGAACAGAACATTCAGGAAGCTGGTACTTATGAGGAGAAATGTGCCGTCAGGATTAGTGGAAGACTCATCAACAACCTACATTATTGCACAACCCTGTGATTTTTGCCCATATCCATCCACACCCTTCTGCTCCCATACCTTTCCCTCTTCGGTGGGTGGAGGGAAGAGGTAAAGGAAATGGGAACAAGGCCACAGAAACCTGAAAATACAGTGCAGTGGTGGACATAGTCCAATGGTAACTCATTTTATAAAACATAATGAATGAGAATTATTGCATGAGACACAATGTATACAAACGTTGT
Organism: Elephantulus edwardii; assembly: GCF_000299155.1. Taxonomy (NCBI): domain Eukaryota; kingdom Metazoa; phylum Chordata; class Mammalia; order Macroscelidea; family Macroscelididae; genus Elephantulus; species Elephantulus edwardii. The sequence continues at coordinate 4,964,976 of NW_006399820.1, read as the reverse complement.
AAGCAAACCAATATCTTACTCTTTTAGAAAAACCCAATAATCTACATTATGCACATTTCACAATGTTGCTTATCAAAACTGAGGAGGACCTGAAGTATTTGCTGCAGAAGGTCCAAGAGTGTAGTCTTCAATATGGATTGAAGCTCAACATCAAGAAGACAAAGACACTCACCACTGGGCCAAGTGACAGCACTACAATAGATGGAAAAGAGACTGAGATTGTCAACAATTTCTGCTTTTTTGGCTCCACAATTAACACTCCTGGAATTAGCATTCAAGAAATCAAAAGACAAGTTGCACTGGGAAAGCTGCTACCAGGAAACTCTTCAAAGTGCTAAAGAGAAATGATGTTGGTCTGGAGACTAAGGCACAAATGATTAAGGCCATGGTCTTCACAATTACTTGCTTATGCATCAGAGAGCTGGACAATGACTAGGGTGGACAGAAGTAGAATCAATATCCTGGAGAAGGTGAAAGCAGGCTGCTCCTTGGAGGCAAGGATTTTGAAGCTCTGTCTCACATACTTAGAACATATTGACAGGAAGGGCCAGTCCCTGGAGAAGGACATGATGCTTGGAAGAGTATAGGGACTGTGCAGGAAAGGAAGACACCAGATAAGATGGATTGACACAGTACTGAGGTTTTGAGAGTGGGTGTGTTAGATACAGTAAGACTGACTCAGGATACAGCAAAGTTCAGAGCTACTGTACATAGGATCGCTGTGAGTCATAGGTGACTCACTGGTATATAACAACAACATCAATGAATGAATTAAATACCATTCTTTCTGTAAAGTTTCGTTAAAATGGAAATGAAAAAAGAAATAAAGATATAAAGACACGTAAATATTTACATGTGTACTATTCTGTGGTTTGTGGTGGTGGTGGTGGTGGTGGTGGTGTTAAGTGCCGTTGAGTCACAGGCGACTCATAGCGATCCTATGAAGGAGAGTCCTCAACGCTTGTGTGTCTTTCATCCTCTCTCCAGGTTCATAGGGTTTCCGGAGGCAAGCTGTTACGGAAGTGGGTGCCACTTCTGCTTCCAAGTGGTTTGTAATACTGATTGTTTTAATACCAATTTCTATGCCTTAAAACAATACCAGTTTATTTCTCAGTCACTTAAGTCAAAGCTACTTTAAGAAATATCTAACTAACTATTATAGAATGCATAACAACAAGAACTCAGTAATCTTCAGTAGGAAGCGTCTACTCTTAGACTTGGTATTCACTTCTGGCTGGTAAGTAATACGATGAAATCCAAATTGTCTTTTATCTTTTAAAATACCCAGACTTCAGATCTTTTCTTCAAATAGCAAGGGAAGAAAGGAGAGAAAAAAACATGAGAAATGTTTATCATGAAGAGTGAAGAATATTTGTATTTACAAGCTGTTAGAACAACTTAAGCCAGAATTTCTATAATAACTCAACTAATTAATATTCCTCTTTAACACCAATGATGATTTACCAATCTAATTAGGCTACATAATTGAAAATACTCATATGTATTATGTAACCAGTGGGGAAGCAAGAATGATTAGAATGAAGGGCAGAGACAAGCAAAGCAGTAACTGAAAGACATAATAGCTTAAGTCTTATATACCAAAGCAAATAACAAAAGTTATAAGAAAGAAAACAAGGCATGCAAACATTAAATAAAAATGAGATTTAATAATGAGATTTCAGAGAAAGAGAACTATTGAGATAAGTATCATATCTTTAAAATTACTGAGTATTTTTTTGAGATGTGAAATTGTTAAATAGTTTTTCTATATCAGATACTTTAAATCGTTATTATTTTATTCCTTTAGGCTTTACCTATTTGGTGAACTAAAAAGTCTTCTAGAAAAATCTAAATGTCAAAAGGTTTGGTTTAAAACCTACTCAATGTTGCGTAGCATGAGAGAATCTCTGTAAATAAACACTTGCTTTTCCCAGCAACTTAGAGATTTTGCAGAGGAAAGAAATTAAACTTAAGAATGTTCAGAATTTTTATATAGAAGTTTAAAAACAGACATATTGAAGGTAAAACACATATCATATCAAGAATATCAAACAATTTACATGGCTTGCTATCATTCTGCTATAAACAAACCATTGCCATTGATTTGATTCTGATTCATAGCAACCCTCCAGTGGATTTCTGAGGCTATCAGTCTTTACAGGAGACTTTCAATATTTCTTCTTGTCCTGTACAAGCTCATGGCCAAAGCTGGCTGTTCAAATCTCGCTGTCATGTATTTACAGCACATTGCAGCTCACATGGCTTCAGAATGCCTGGTGGATCCAAACCATAAATCTCTAGGTCAGCAGCCCTACCAGTAATGCTCTATATCACCAAAGAAAGTTGGGTTAGTTTTTCCCAGTTTAAGACACTACAATTTTTACCTATGACTAGTTCCTTCAGATGAATGATATTTTTTTAACTTGTTTATTTGTAAACAAAGTAAAAAAAGAGCAATGTGAGTAAACCTTCCTTTATTACCATGTGAGTCTAGTCAGCATGGACTCAATGCCCAAAATGTGGAAATGGATCCCATCCTCACCTTTATACTTTTCCATTGTCATTACCAGCTGCACAAATGGTACACTCTCTCCAACATTATCTTTGAAGATGAGTCAGAGCTTACAAATTAAGAAAATACCATCTTTCACCTTGTCATACAGGGAGAAACCATTTTCTATTGGGTCTCAGTGTTCCTTGAATTTGAAAATTCATTAGAATAAATTACAGAATACAAGTGAGTACATCATATTTAAGGTTACAAATTCAGAACTTATAAATTGGGAAAAATATTGACAGTGACATACATATCTGACAAAAGATTCCCACTTAAAATTTCTAGAAGACTGCAAATATCTGGACAAGAAAACAACAAATAATCCAATTACAAAATGGGCAAGAACATGAAAAGACATTACCAAAGAAGACTTTCAGATGGCCAAGAAATAAACAAAGAAGTACTCATTAGCTATTGGAGAAAGGCAAAGCAATACAACAATATCACACCACAGCAATAATATCTCAGTAAACTATAAATACTGGAGAGATTATTGAGTAATTGAAGCTCTCTTAAGCCAATGCTGGGAATGTAAATTTGTACAACCACTATGTAACACAGTTTGGCTTTTTTCCCAAAAAGTTGAAAATAAAAATGTCATTTGATCCATGTATCTCACTGTTAGCTACATATCTCAAGAAACAAGAGCTAAGACAGACACACACTAATATATCCACAGTTATGTCTGTTACAGCATTATACAATAGCAAAGAGTTGGAAACAACACAAGTGTGTATCAACAAATGGCTAAATAAACTACTGCACATTCACACAATGTAGAATTATGCATCTCTCTCTTAAAAAAAAAGAATGTGTAAATCACTGAGCAACATGAATTAATCTGGAACAATGATGCTTGGTGACACTAATTAGTCACAGAAGCACAATTAAGGTATAAGACCATTATCATAAAATGCTAAGGAAAATGTACATTCAGATAGAACCATTCTTAGTGAATTAACAGAGATGAAAAGACAGAAATGAAAATCAGTAAATAGGTAAGTTGAGTGAAGGGAAAGGCAGTATATAATAAGGATTTGATCAGATATTAAGATTCATGAATTGCATTAATATGTTGGAATTCACATTATAAAATATGTATTAAATGAAGATCCAATGTTATTTGCAAATTTTCACTCAAATTAAAAAATTAGATAAAAGATAAAAAAACCCTTATTTCAATGGTGAAACATGGTATAAAGAAATTGTATTTTAAACAAAAAGCTGTTGAGGGTAGAAAAAGAACAGCAGGGGGAAAAATACCTTTGGCAATTTGGTGGTGAAATGTTGTTGCTAGGGCCCATAGTGTCACCTACAACCTATATAGACACTATGGACAACATAGAGGAATCTTGAGGTATCCTGCTCCATCCTCACCACCTCTGCCCTGTTCGAGACCATTGTTAAAGTCACTGTGTCAATTCATCTAATTAAGCATTGTCTTCTCTTTTGCTGACATTTTACCTTTTCTAGTATGGCACCTTTTCCAAGTACTGGCATCATCAGATAACATATTCAAAGTATCTGAGACAAAGTCTAACCATCCTTGCCTCTGAGGAGCACCTTTGTTGTATTTCCCCCGAGGTTGATTTATTTTTTTAGCAGTCCATGAAATATACTCAGTACTCCTCACCAATACCACAATACAACAATATCTGTTCTCTTTTGGCCATCCTTATTCATTTCCAATTTTCAGATGGATAGAAAGCAACTGAAAATAACTTGGCTTGTATTAGGTTTACCTTAGACTTTATACTAGTGTGGTGGCTCATTGGGTAGATCCTTAACTGGAGATTTTCCTAATGCAACATATAGTGAAAAGGAAAGAAATTATTTACTTTCCTCCATGGCAGAAGGTGATAAATATTTCAAAGAACTCATAAAATTTATGGGTGATCTCGTAGCATAGCCTATAGCATGTTGTGCTGCTAATAAAAAAGGTTAAGTGTCTCCAGTGGTTGGAGCCCACCAGCAGCTTCTAAGGAGAAAAATGAGCAATCTCCTACTGTTGAGATTTGTATCTTCAGCAACCTGAATTGGAATCAAAACAAACAAACAAAAACCCTATTTGAATGTCTAGTATAGATATTCACAGAATAGACTAGATTCACAGAAAAAAATTACAGAAGGAATCTTGTAAAGCATACAAATATTAAGAGAATGAAAAAATCAAAAGAAAATCTAGGAAATAATTTTAATACAAATAACTGAGGGAAATCACTTTCACACAAATAACCATGAGGCAAGAAGGAACCCTAATTCAATACTCAGAATTAAATGTATACAAATAAACATACTAGGGGTAAAAAAAAAATCACCTGGATTCAGAAATTAATGTACAAGTAAGAAGATAAAATGGTAGATTGAATTTAGGGAGAAATGGAGGGAAAGGGGGGAAAAGTCTCATTAATATATTAAAAGTTAATCAAGGTAAATCAGAATTAAATGAAAATTTAATAAGGAATGTTGATGAAATACAGAAAAAACATTGCAAAGAATGAAAACATAAATAATTTATTATCAGAGAGAAAATTTTTCAGTAGGTACACATGAGTTTTCACTATCATGATTCTACCTCAGTTTTGTTATATTAGTGGTTTAAATAAAATTTTATCCACAAAACTATCAGTCTGTTCCATATATAGTCTGCTGCTTGCAGCTCTGAATTTTTTTAAATATTGCATTAAATTATATTTTATCTTGATTACAAAATTTTCATACATGCTTCATTAAGTTTTTACCTGTGTCATAATTACCTTACTATTTGCCCAGTTCAGTAAATTTTTGAGCATCACCAAATCAATTTTCATTTATATAAACTCATATAACAGACAAGAACTGCTTTGCAGTTTTTGGTGGATTTTTTAAATATATTTTTATTAATTTTAATGATAGTTTTTCAGAGACTATGGATTTCCATTCATTCACTGTTGCACTTTTCCCCCAGCCCAGCATCTCCTCCAGTTCACTCTTCTCTTTGAAAAGTTAAAGAAAAATTATTTCATTGTTATACAATCCTTCCCCCCAAGTCCACTCCACTATGTAGCCTTTGTTCTGGACTCCTGTCATGACAATAATACCTAATCATGTATCCCTTTTAAACAATTCTCTCCCTCAGTTTTATTTTCTGTAATATTTATCAAAGAAGATTGTCAAGTCTTTCTTCTTCAGAAAGATTTTTGTAGTTATTGTTGTGGACCTTGCAGTTTGAACCTACTCAAAGCTGATCTTCCAGTGGATTTTCAGATGCAGTAAATCGCATAGGAGGAGACCGTCTGTCTTTTTCCCCAACCAGAAGAGCTGGTGGATTGAAGCTGTGTGCCTTTGGGTTGGCAGAACAACTCTTTTCAACAAATCTACCAGAGCTCAGATATACTGTTCTTAGGTGTTATCAAGTTGAAAACGACTCATTAAAAAACTCTATGAACAACAGATCTGAACCTTATCCTATCCTGTGACATCCTCATCATGTCTGACACACTTGAGTTCATTACTGCTGTCAATTCCACTAAAGGTCTCCCTTTCTTTTGCCTACCTCCACCTTTCCAAACATGATATTCCTTTCCAAGTAATAGTATCGCCTACCGACATGTCCAGAATATGTGACATGAAACTTCACCATCCTTGCTTTCAAGAAGCACTTTTCCCAAAACATATCTACTTATTCTTTCCTCAATTGATGGGAAATTGAGTGCTCTTCTCCAGCACCACAATTCAAAGGTATCACTTCTTTTTTCTTAAATTTTTTTAAAATTCAGTTTGTTTATTTTTCATTTCAATGAACATCTACAGAGATCTTGGAATTCCATTCATTCATTGTTGCTCCCTTCTCCCCGCACAAACCCCCTCCCCCCGTTTGCTCCTCTCCCTGAAAAGCAAAAGAAAAACTCCCTCATTTGGTACACAATCACTTCTTATTGTGATCTTTATTCATTGTCCAGCTCTCAGGTACACAGTAAGTGAGTGAAAAGACCTTGGCCTGAATCAGGTGCACTTTAGTCTTCAGACTGATTATCATTATTCTTCTATAATTTGGAGAGGTCTCTGAGAGTGTACTTAGCCTTTACAATAAATCTCTTGCTGCTCTTCTGACTTCTTCTTCCCAAAGGCATCAATTTATTGTTTATCAGTTCAGTAGTAAGAATTTTTGTCTTCTTAATATTGATATGCAGTCCATACTGAAGACTGTAGTCCTGATCTTCTGTATTAAGGCTTTCATATTTACCACTCTTCCAGTAAGCAATATTGTGCTATTTACATAATATGCATTGTTGATGAGTCTTCCTTCTTCAGAGTCCAACTTCTTGAATCATGTGATCAGCATATAGATTGAATAACTATGGATGAAGGGTGCAACCCTGACACGCATTTTCTGTGATTTTAAACTATGCAGTAAAGCTATGCTTCATTTGGGCAAAAGCTTCTTGGTACAGATATGTGTGGTTGTTGTTGTTGTTATGTGCTGTCAAGTCATCTGTGACTCATAGTGACCCTATGTACAACACCCTAAACTCTGCTCTAACCCTTACCAATCTTCTTGTCTCTGACACACCTATCCCCATTACCCCAGTGACAATCAATTCATCTCATAGAGGGTATTCCTCTCTTGTGCTGTCTGTCCACCCTCCTATCCATTATGTCTCTCTCCAAGGACTGATACCACCTTGCTACATGTCCAAAATATGTCAGATGAAGTTTCAGAATCCTTGTCTCCAAGGAGCAGCCTGGCTTCACCCTCTCTAGGACGAACTTGTTTGTTTCCATAGCAATCCATGGGCATATTCAATACTCTTCTCCAGCACCACAGCTCAAAGGCACCAAATCTCCTTGAGCACAATTAATAATAATATAATATGAGGAAAATGAAATTTTCTGGAATTCTCATTCTTCTCAATCTTAGTTATAGCTTGTTATAATCCACAGAGTCAAATGCATTGGCATAGTCAATAGACACAAAGAGACATTCTTCTGGTATTTTTTGCTTTCATTCAGGATCTATTTGACATCAATCCATGGTGTTGTAGCCTTTTCTATACCCAGCTAGAAATTTTCTGTCAATGTACTGTTCTCACCATTTTAGTATGATCTTCAGCAATACTTGTTTGCCTGCAATATTAATAACACTCTTCAATAGTTTTCATATTCTTTTGTATTTTTCTTATTGAGAATGGGAACAAGCATGGATATCTTCCAATCTGTTGAGCAAGAAGCTGTTCTCCAAATTTCTTGGCATAGACTGAAGATAACATCCAAGGCTGCATCTGTTATTTGAAATACATCAATTGGTATTAGGGTTATCATGATATTTGTTTTTATTATTGCTATGTTCCATGAAGTGAGTACAAGTTATAGTGACCCTATAAATAACACATCTGAATCCTGTCCTAGCCCATGGCATTTTCATAACCTGTGACATATTTGAACACATTGCTGTAGTCACTGTATCACTCCATTTGGCTGATGGCCTTCCCCTCTTCTACTGTTTCTCCACCTTTCCAAGCATGATGTCCCTCTCCAAGGTAGGAGGGGTATGGGGGGGTTGTATACCAATGAAAGAATTTTTCTTTCACTTTTCAAAGAGATGAGTGAACTGGGGGGAAGGCTGGGCAGAGAGAAAAGTGTAACAACAAATGAATGGAAATTCAAAATCTCTGTAAATGTTCATTAAAATAAAATTAAATTTTAAAAAAGTCTCTCCTAGTAAAATTCCTAGTGCTCTTATGTGAGATGAAGCTTTGTCATCTTTACCTCTTAGAAGCTCTTTGATTGCACCATCTCTAAAACGTAGCTATTTATTCCTTTGGTGGGTTGTGGGATACTTAGTATTTTTCTCCAACATCACAGTTCAAAGGCATCTATTCTTCTTCTGTCATCCTTACTCA
>NW_006399820.1:4954109-4955712 GCF_000299155.1 Elephantulus edwardii | reverse complement strand
GGATCCATCTGATGACAGAAAGGCCACAGCCTCTTCTAAATCTAGATTGCAGGTTTAACAGTTCTTAATATACTATTTTAGCCATTTTTAAATGATCTTCAGCAATAGTTTGCTTGCATGTGATGATAATAATATTCTTCAATAATTTCTACATTTTATTGGGTGACTTTTCTTGGGACTTGGAAGACATATGGACCTGTTACAGTTAGTCAGCTGTCCTCCAAATTCCCTGGCATAGACTTGTGAGCCTGTGTGGGGTTCTAGCTAATAGTTCAAATATGTCAATAGGTATCATATCAATTCCCGGGACCTTATTTTTTTGCCAATGCTTCAGTACAATTTCAACTTTCTCCTTTACCATTGACTTTTGGCCATATGGTACTTCCTGAAATACTTCAGCCTCAGTCAATAATTTTTGTTAGAGTGATTCTGTGTATCCCCTCCATCTTCTTCTGATGTTTCCAGGATCATTAAAGATTTTGCCTATAATAATTCTAAGACTTGAGGCATGAATTTTATTTTCAGTTCTTATAGCTTAAGAAATGCTGTGCAAGTTATTCTTTTCTCCCCCTCCAATTTCTGTTCTCTGAACGTTCTACTATAATAGTTTGCTTTGTCTTCCTGAGCTGTCTTTCAAAACCTGCTGTTCAACTATTACACATCAGCATATTTTCTCTTTGTTTTAGTTTCTCTATGCTCTAGCACAATCTTCAGGGTCTCTTCCAACCTCCATTTGAGTTATTCTTTCTCTTCTGACTTTTTAGTGACTTTTTTATCTTTTCATGATTGATAGCATTAATGTCATTCGTTAGACTCATCTGGGAATCATTCATGTTTAATACTTCAAATTATTCATATAACAATTTTTAAATTCAGAGAGATAGACTCAAGATGATATTTTGGTTCTTATGGACTTGGTTTTTTTGCTGTTTGGGGTTTTTCCCACCCCCCATATTCAGTTTGAACTTGCACATGAATAATTGATGGTCTGTTCCACATTCAGCATCTGGCCTTGTTTTAACTGCTGTTATAGAGCTTCTCAGGAATTTCTTCCACAGACATAATCAATTTGATTCCTATACAGTCCATCCCTTGTGTAATGTTGCTGTCTAGGTTTGTTTTGTTTTTTTTCTAAATAAGGTGTCACTGTTCACCAGCAACTGAACAATGACACTCTGATGGAGGTAAGCATGATGGAGACACACCACGCTGGGAGAGGACCAGAGAGTCAATCCAGCTCAATTTTATTGGAACTGTAGTACACTTATATACAAGCATGTAAACAGGAAGACAGGATAGGGTGGGCTTACAGACATGGGACATGCGGATTGGTCAGGAAAACCTCAGGCTCATGCAAACCACTCCCTGCTTAACAGATGTGGCAGCCATCTTCACAGGTGGCGAGGTCTCTCAAGCCCATATAGACAAGCTCAGGGGAGCGTTCTTTACCCTGTATTAAAGGCCGTTGGGAGGCTTGCACTTATCCAGAGCTTAAGCAATCTGTACTGACCAGAGGCCCTCCCTTTCTCCCCAATATTCCCCAACAATAAGGTATTTTTTATGATTAAATTATTGAATATACAAAATTCTGTCATTCTATTTC
>NW_006399820.1:4952463-4953579 GCF_000299155.1 Elephantulus edwardii | reverse complement strand
TTAGGGCTGTTGTACATAAGGTCACTATGAGTTGCAAACGACTCGACGGCACATATCAACCATAATCATATTACCAGAACTTCCTTGCACGCATATGAACAATATCTAATCATCCACTATATTGTAATTCAGGATGGAACTTGAAATTATCTTTTTTTTTAACTATGAATACAAAACCCTTTTTATTTTGTATTTTATTCCTACCATAGAAGACCATGTTACTGTCTGGTTCAAAGTGGCCAAAGCCAGTCCACCTCATCTCAGTAATGCCTAGAATGTCAATGTTCGTATGTTCCATTTCACTTTTCAAAACTTCTAGTTTTCCAACATTCATACTTCATATGTTCCATTTTCCCACTTTAAAAGATGCTTGGAACTGTTTTCCTCATTTTGATTTACTTCGAAGCTGGGTTCTACCTCTAATTTTTTTTGTTTGTTTGCTTTTGTTTAAAGTATAAAGTTTAAAGATTACCTTGGGCACTAGTTTGAAAAGTTCTTTCAACCTCTATTGCTCCAGAAAGCTTACAATCTATGAGAAATTGAAAATTTTATTTCACATTCTCCACTTATTTTCTATTAAGATTCTCCACTAGAGTTTTGGGGACTCAAACGTCTTAAACCAACAACTTCACTGTCACTCTCAACAGATGTTAGTACATTGATTCTTTGACCCAAATTAGAAAATTACTTTATCAGGAGAAAGACATTTTTTTATTGAGTGTTAAAATGCAATTACTGTAGGTCATTCTCTTCTTCAAACTGACCCTAGAATTTTGAAGTGAAATCACATTTCAAGTACCTTTTATGTTTATAATAGAAAATACACATTAAGATAAAATACTGCTTGAGGAAATTCTTCTTTTTTTTTAATTCCATTCATTCATTGTTGCACTTTTCTCCCCATCCCCCCTCATTCACTCCTCTCCTTGAAAAGAAAAAGAAAAACTCCTTCATTTCTACCTCTAATATTTTATCTATCCTTGTTCTCTATTGTTCATAGGATGTTTCAGAAGTCCACTATTTCAGAAGTGATTTCAATACTGATTCTTAGAGTATATAAACACACAAAATAAGAAACATAAAGGGAAAAATGATATTAAAATGAATATATTTTAA
>NW_006399820.1:4950901-4952363 GCF_000299155.1 Elephantulus edwardii | reverse complement strand
TATTTTTTTTCAAATGAAACTTAAATACTGGGTGAAAAAAGTAATAATCTCTGAGGGAAATAAAAATGATAAAATTTTAAATATGTAATTAGAAGAGAAGTATTGTTCTTCTTTAGGTAAAGTTCTAGTTACTTAATATGAAAGCAAAAAGGAATTATGAAATCATCCTTAGGAAAATAGAGATACACTTCCTCACTTATCAAGATGGCTATCGTCCACAACCAGGTTATTATGCAAAAATTAGTGTTAAACAAAATGAAGGATAGCTACATTATTACTGATTGTCAAATTATAACTTTACGTAAATTACAAATGACAATATTACATAAATGTAAAAAAAAAAGAACCCAAACAACCTGTTGCCAAGAACCAGTCCCCTTCTGGCCATGTGCCCAAAATATGTGAGACAGAGCTTCAAAATCTTAGCCTTCAAGGAGAAACTTGTTTTCTCCCTCTCCAAGACAGACCTATTTGTTTTCTTGTCATTCCATACTATGTTCAAGATGCTTTTCTAGAACCACACCTGAAAGGCATCAATGCTTCTTCTGTCATCTTTAGTCATTGTCTAGCTCTCTGATGGCATAGCAAGCAATTGCAAAGACCATGGTCTGGATCAGGCTCACCTTAGTTTCTAGACTGACATAATGATTTTCAGTACTCTGTAGAGGTTCCTGACTGAAGACTTTCTCAGTGCAATTCATGTTTTGATTTCCTGACTGCTGGCATCAAGATTTTTTTTTGTGGAGCCTAGCAAGCTGTAATTATTAACAACCTCAAGCACTTCTCCATATAAAACTGCCAGACATATAGTAGGTATACTAGTTGTAGAAAAGGTTCATTAATAAATGCTGAATGGAAGAAACAAAATTGTAAAAGAGAAATAATTGTCAATCTCCAAGCATCTCACCTTACTTACTAGGAAGATGTCCAGTCCTTATCTTACGTACTTGTTAGGAGGACTGATTTTGCAATTACGGATTTTATTCTACAAGTGTGGATTGAGGTTCAATATCAAGAACACAAAGATTCTTACCACTGGGCTGATTGGCAGCATCATGGTGGATTGGGAAGAAACTGAGATTGTTAACAGTTTTAGTTTACTTGGCTACAAAACCAACACTCTTGGCACCAACAGCCAAGAAATTTCTTTATTGTGATGGGAAAGTCTGCTGTTAAAGACCTCTCTAAAGTACTGAAAAGCAACAATGTCAGTCTGGAGACTAAGGTGTGTCTGATACAGGCCATGGTCTTTGTAACCACTTGCTATGCATCAGAGAGATGGGCATGACTATGGATGATAGAAGGAGAATTGATGCCTTTGAGCTGAGGTGCTGGAGAAGAGTATTGAATATACCATAGACTGCTAAGAGAACGAACGGGTTTGTCCTAGACAGGGTAAGGTCAGGCTGATCCTTAGAGGCAAGGATTCTAAAGTTTCGTCTGACATACTTTGGACATGTTG
>NW_006399820.1:4945463-4950506 GCF_000299155.1 Elephantulus edwardii | reverse complement strand
ACTCTTCCAAGCATGATGTCCCTCTGCAAGGACCAGTCCCTCCTTGCAGCATGATCAAAGCATGCCAAATGAAGCCTCAGAATCCTGATTTCAAGAAGTGGGCTGGCTTCAACCTCCCTAGGCCTAACTTGTTTGTTTTCCTGGCAGTACATGACATATTCAACACTCTTCTCTAGTACCATAGCTCAAAGGCATCAATTCTCATTTTATCAAGCTTAATCATTGTCCAGATCTCAGATACATAGCAAGCAATTGTAAAGACTATGATCTGGATCAGGCACACCTTAGTTTCCAGACTGACATTGTTGCTCTTCAGTACTCTGGAGAGGTCCCTGACAGCCAATTTACTCAATGAAATTCATCTCCTAATTCTTGGTTGCTGGTATCAAGAGTGTTGATTGTTAACAATCTCAATCTCTTCACTGTCTGTCATGATGCTACAAATTGTCCCAGTGGTGAGAATCTTTGCTTTCTTGATGTTAAGCTTCAATTCATATTGAAGGCTTTAGTCCTTGATCTTTTTTTGTAGCAAGCATTTCAGGTCCTCCTCAGTTTCAGCAAGCAGGGTTATGTCATCTTTATAACGCAGTTTGTTGATGAATCTTCCTCTAATCCTCATACCACATTCCTCCTCATATAGCCCAGCCTCCTGGATGATCTATTCTGCATATAGATTGAAAATATAAGGAGACAGAATACATCCCTGATATACATCCTTCCTGGTTTTTAACTATGTAGTGTCTCCTTGCTCTGTTCTGATGACTGCCTACTGATCCAAATATAGATTTTACATAAGCACAATCAAATGTTCTGGGATTCCCAGTCTTCTCACAGTCAGCCACAGTTTATTATGATCCACACAGTCAAACACCTTTGCATAATCAATGAAACACAGATGAACATTCCTCTGGTATTCTCTGCTTTCAGCTAAGATTCATCTAAACATTAGTCATAATATTCCTAGTACCACAGCTTCTTCGAAACCCAACCTGCACATATATCTGGCATAGATAGACAGACAGATAGACACACACACACACACATACACACACAGAGAGAGACATATATGTACAGACATATATATACAGACATTTATATAAAGACATATATAGAGACATATATATATATGTGTGTGTATATATATATGTGTGTATATATATATATATAAAGACTAGGTGAGCTGTGGGTAGATATCAAGAATATCATTCATGAAGAATGCAAAAGAAAGAAGGAAGCAGAAAAAAATTACCAAAATGGATATCAGAAGAGAGACTGAATATTCCACTAGAATGCCAAGAAGTCAAAGAAATGAAATCAAGAAGTTAGGGAATTGAATAGAAGATTTCAAAGGGCAACTCAGAAAGAAAAGGTATAATGTTACAAATGTGCAAGAACCTGGAGTTGGAAAATCAAAAGAGCTGAACTTGACCAGCATTTCTTAAGCTTAAGCAACTAAGGAACAAATTCAAGCCATGAGTTGCAGTGCTTAAGGATGCTATGGGCAGAATATTGTATGATTCAAGAAGCGTTAGAAGAAGATGGAAGGAGTATACAGAGTCATTGTACCAAAAAGAATTGGCAGACAAAGAAATTTCTAGACACAATATATGATCAAGATTTAATGGTGATATAGGAGGAAGATCGGGCTGTTCTGAAGTACTTGGGGGAAAAAATTAAATAAAGCCCCAGGAATTGATGGAATATTAATTGATATATTTCAAAAAAAGGGATGCTGCCCTGAATATGTTCATGAAGTTGTACCAAAAAATCTGAATGGCAACTACTTGGCCAACTGACTGGAAGAGATCTATATTTATTCCATAAAAAACAAAAAAAAGGTGACCTGACAGAGTGTGGAAATTATCAAACAATATCACTACTATTACACACTAACAAAATCTTGCTAAAGATTATTTGGAAATGACTGGAACACTACATTGACAGAGAACTATTAGAAATGCAAACTGGGTTTAGAAAAGGTTGTGGCACTAGAGACATTATTGCCGATGTCAGATGGAACTTGGCCAAAAGGAGAGAGTACCAGAAGAATGTCTATGTGTGTTTCATTGACTATTGAAAGGCATTTGACTGCGTGGATCACAACAAGTTGTGGCTAACCTTGAGGAAATTATAATCCTAGAGCACTTGATGGTGCTTATGTGAAACCTATACTTGGACCAGGAAGCAGTTCACAGAACAGAGCAAGAAAACACTGCATGGTTTAAAATCAGAAAGGAGTGTGTCAGGGATGCATCCTGTCCCCTTACCTTTTTTTAAAAAAAAGAATTTATTTTATTAATTTTAATAAACATTTATGGATATTTTGGATTTCCATTCATTCATTGTTGCATTTTTCTCCATGTCCTCCCTCTCCCCCCGGGTTACTCTTCTCTTTGAAAAGTAAAAGAAAAATTTCTTCACTGGTATACAATCTCCCCCACCCCCAGTATACTCCACTATGCAACCTTCATTCTGGACTCTTGTCATAACCATAATGCCCCATAACTTTTCAATCTGTATGTAGAACAGAGCATTCGGGAAGCAGGGATTTATGAAGAGGAATGTGGGACTCAGATTGAATGAAGACTCATCAACAGCCCACTATATGCAGATGATACAACTTTGCTTGCTGAAACTGAAGAAGATCTGAAGTGCTTGCTGCAGAAGCTCAAAGACTATAGTCTTCAATATAGATTGAAGATCAACATAAAAAAGACAAAGATTCTCATTTCTGGGCCCATTGGAAGCACCATCATAGTTGGAGAAGAGATTGAGGGTGTTAGTAATTACAACTTGCTTGGCTCTAAAATTAACTCTTAAAACCAACAGTCTGGAAATCAAAAGACAAATTGCACTGGGAGAATCTGCTGTCAGAGACCTCCCAGAGAGCTGAAAATAACAATGTCAGTCTAGAGACTAAGGTGAGCTTAATCCAGACTATGGTTTTCACATTTATGCTTTCACATGGTTTTTTACATGTTATGCTTCAGAGAGAGCTGGACAAAGACTAAGGATGACAGAAGTAGAATCAATGCCTTTGAGTTGTGGTGCTGGAGAAGAATCTCGAACATGCCATGAACTACCAAGAAAATAAATAGGTGAAAAAAATAAAGAAAATAAATAGGTCTATCTTGGAGAGGGTTAATCAAAATCTCTTCTTGGAGGCTAGGATTTTGAAGCTCTATCTCACACTTTGGGCAAGTGGCTAGAAGAGACCAGTCCTTGGAGAAAGACATTATGCTCAGAACGCTGGAGGGACAGCACAGTAGAGGATGACCCCAGATGAGATGAATTAATATAGTAATTGGGCCAATGGGGTTTGGTGTGCAGAATTAGTGAGACTGACTCAGGACAGGGAAGGGTTCAGAACTGCTGTACATAGGGTTGCTATGTATCACAGGTAACTCAACGGCACATTAACAACAACAACTACACACACACACACACACGTGTGTGTGTGTGTGTGTGTGTGTTAGGAGTGGAGTGGCATCCAATTCCTAAATAACTTGCTTTCAGAAACTCTATGAACTTTGATAAATGTCAGTGGTTATAGAGGTGCTTCAGACCTTTGTTCATGGTGTCGTGAGTCATACTCAACTAGAAGGCAATCAACTCTATCTATCTATCTATCTATCTACCATCTAATGGTTAACAGACTTAAAGAAAGAATGATGTGCCTTGGTTTTATCTCTCTGTGCAGCCTGGGGGATGCCTATGGAATGATTTGTTGGCAGGGGGCCACATTTCTGGCCAGTGAAAGCCCAGGAAGCAAGTCTGATTTGTATAAAAATTCATTTAGTCTTTGGAAAGTCATGCTGCCTCAGAGTGGTGAGCCTTGGCTTTGTCTCTCAGTACAGCCTGTGGGCTGCTTATGGAGCGATTGGTTGGCAGGAGGCCAATTTTCTGGCCAAGAAGAGCCTAAGGTGCAAGTCTGGTCTGTGTGTAAATTCATTTGGACCCTTAGGACTGCGGCTCTAGTACCTGGTTTTAATTGTTTTTGGTCAAACATTCTTCTAAGTTGTATAGCACTGGTCTGTCCATTTGCTGTACAGAGGTAATTCAGGTTGCTCCGATGCTAAACACTGTGACAATGATGTGTCAAATGTGATAATGATTACCTGTGGTGGACAATATTTGGTGGAGTTTCTCAATTCAGACAAGCTTGGAAGCAGAAGTGGCATCCACTTACAAAACAGCTTGCCTCCAGAAATTCTATGAGCTTGGAGAAACAATGAAAGTTATCCAAGTGTTCAGGTCTTCCATTCATATGGTTGCTATGAGTCATCTACGACTCGATGGCACTTAACAACAACAATAGCACCCAACAATAGTAAGAGACTTGTACACTTCATTCTCACCAAATGACAGATCAACTCAGAAGAAACAAAGATACAGAAGAATCAATTTAAACAATTAACCAACATGACCTCACAGATGTTTTCAAGGAATTTCACCCAAATAAAACTCAATGTATCTTCTCTAGTGAACATGGCACACTCTCCAGAATCGATCATATACTGTGGTTGTGGTTGTTGTTATGTGCCGTCAAGCTGCTTGCGACTCATAGCGATCCTAGGTACAACAGCCCTAAACCCTGCTCTATCCTGTGCCAATTGCACTGCCTCTGACACATCCATCTCGATTACCCCAGTCACTTAATCAATCCACCTCATAGAGGGTCTTTCCCTCTTGCCCTGTCCCTCCACCTTCCCAAGCATGATGTCCCTCTCCACAGGCCGGTCCCTCCTTACAATATGCCCAAAGTATGTCAGATGAAGCCCCAGAATCCTAGCCTCTGAGGAGCAGCCTGGTTTAACCCTCTCCAGGTTGAATCTGTTTATTTTCTTGGCAGTCCATGGTACATTCAATCCTCTTCTCCAGCACCACAGCTCAAAGGCATCAATTCTCCTCCTATCCTCTTTAGTCATTGTCCAACTTTCTGACACATAACAAGTGATTGCAAAGACCATGGCCTGTATCAGATGCACCTTAGTCTCCAGAGTGACACCATTGCTCTTCAGTACTTTGGAGAGGTCCCTAACA
>NW_006399820.1:4942800-4944877 GCF_000299155.1 Elephantulus edwardii | reverse complement strand
ATGTATATAAATATTCTAAAGGTCAAAGATAAAAAGAAGAAGGTAGAAAAAGAGGAAGGATGGGGATCACTAAGATAGCAGAGTTTAGTGGGTAATAAGGATGGGTTGTGAAGGAATAGAAACAATTCAATAAGGACTGAAAAGATGGTATACCAATAGGCATAGACAATGGTAATTAATGATATAAAAGATAATGTATGTGAATGCTTGTTCTAAACATGTTGTAAATGAAAGAGTGCATAAAACAATGTACATGAAAAAAAGACAATGTAAATAAATTATTATATGTAAACCAGTAAAAAAGAAAAATAAACTCAGAAAACAAAATCAAAGACCACCTATATGGAAGTTAAACAACATCTTGTCTGAACACTATTGGACTTTAGAAAAAATAAAAAAGTTCATCAAAATAAATGAAAAAGATAATATGGCATATCAAAACCTCTGAAATTAAGCTAAGGAAGTCCTTGGGGGCAGTTCAGAGAAATAACCAAACAAATAAAAAAGAATAAAGGAGTAAAATATATGACTTAACATCTCCATCAAATAGTAAAAGAAAAACAAGCTAACTGCATAGTCTCTAGGAGAAAATAAATTTTAAGGAAAAGGGCTGAAATCAATG
Source organism: Elephantulus edwardii (assembly GCF_000299155.1). Lineage (NCBI taxonomy): Eukaryota > Metazoa > Chordata > Mammalia > Macroscelidea > Macroscelididae > Elephantulus > Elephantulus edwardii. The sequence goes on along the minus strand of NW_006399820.1, from coordinate 4,944,255 downwards.
GAGTAGAAGCAAAAGAAAACTAAAAATATCAGTGACACTAGGAGCTGGTTCTTTGGAAGGAAGTGTCAATAAAATAGACATTGTATTGGCAAAAAAAAGACATAAAGAGTTCAAATAAAAAATGAAAGAGGTATCATAACAATAAAACCAACTGAAATTAAATAGATAATAACTGAATATAATGAAAGGCAATAATCCAATAAATTTGAAAACCCAGAGGAAAAGGATAAATTCCTAGAAAATCACACTTACCCAGATTAACCTACTCAGACAGATGGAAATCACTTGAACAGACCCATCACTACAGAAGACAGTGAGCAGGTCATAAAAAGACTCCCTCTCAATTTCCTCAACATGGTGAAAAGTATATATGCAAAACCCAGAGCCAACATCATTTTCAATGGAAAAAGACTGAAAGTATTTTCCTTACTAGCCAGGACCAGATAAGGATGCCCACTGTCACCACTTCTATTCAATATTGTGTCCTAAGTGTTTGCTAAGGCAATACTTAACACCTAAGTATTAACAAAATATTTAACAAAAAAAGGAAATAAAAGGAAGATGATTAAAAAGAGATGGTTAAACTATTGCTATATGCAGATGATATAGTAGTGTACATAGAAAACCCAAGGACATAACAAAAAAATCTAGTAGAGTTAGTAAACCACTTTAGTAGTGTGGTAAGATGTAAGATCAATGTCTAAAAATCAGTGAGATTCCTCTACAATAACAAAGATAGCTCAAGAAGGAAACCAAGAAAGCAATACCATGTATTACAACCACACACTGAGATACTTGAGAGTGAACCTAACCAGAGATACAAAAGGCCTATGCCAGGAAAACAATATAGCAGTGTTATTCAACTTTGCAAGGACATGGAAACAGACCAAATGACCAACCACACCTGAATGGATTAAGAAATTATGGCATATTCACACAATGAAATACTAACCAGCATGCAAGAGCAATCAATGATTTTGTAAATTACTACTTAACTTGAGTGGGACTGGAGAGCACTATGCTGAGTGAACTAATTCAGTCCCATAAGGACAAATACTGTATAAAACCATCATTGTTATTATGTGCCATTGAGTCACTTGTGGCTCATAATGACCATATATACAACAGCCCTAGCTCTGCTCTATGCCATGCTAATCTTATTGTCTCTGGCACATCAACACTCATTACCCCAGTCATTGAACCAATCCATCTCATCAAAGGTCTTCCTCTCTTCTGCTGTCCCTCCACCCTCCCAAGCATGGCATCCTTTTCCAAGGACTGATCCTCCTTACAACATGTCCAAAATATGTAGGACAAAACTTCATAATCCTTGTCTCCAAGAAGAAGTCTGGTTTTACTCTGTCAAGGATGAACCTGTTTGTTCTTCCAGCCACCCATGGTATATTCAATACTTTTCTTCAGCACTACAACTCAAAGGCTTCAATTCTCTTTTTA
>NW_006399820.1:4940182-4941910 GCF_000299155.1 Elephantulus edwardii | reverse complement strand
GCAAAGGCATTTTATTGTGTGGATCACAACAAACTGTGACTAACTCTGAGAAGAATGGGAAACCCAGAACACTTGATAGTGCTTATGTGAAACCTATACTTGGATCAGGAGGCAATTGTCAGAACAGAGCAAGGAAACACTGCCTGGTTCAAAATTAGGAAGGTTGTACTCTGGGGATGTGTCCTATGACACCATCATTTTAGAATAAGTATGAGGATCCAAGGTGGAGGAGGGTGGAATCATAGGAGTGAGGATGGGTAGGAGGGGATGGTTAATAATGGGGTCACATAATTTGATAGTTGGAGGGGAGAATGAAGTAAATGGGAAAGATCCAGTGTGAAAGACCAGTATATTCAAACTTTGTAAATAAAGCAGTATAAAACTTAAAAAAAAATCCTTCTCAAAAAAAGTTATGACCCAGGTGGCTTCAAGGTTGAGTTTTACCAAATACTCAGAAATAAACTATTATCAGTTCTGCTTAATTATTTCTAAAATTGCAAAAATAAGGAATACTCCCAGAGTTGTTCTATGGAACAAGTATAACCCATTACCCAAATCAGGCAAAGATATTACCCCTCCCCTAATAAAACAAACCTCAAAAAACTACAAAAACCTGTGTACTAATAACACTCCTGAACATAGATACAAAACTCCTTTGAAAAATTCTGCCTAAGAGAATCCAACTCTGTGTGTGTGTGTGTGTGTGTGTGTGTGTGTGTGTGTGTGTGTGTAGGGGGCGATAATTCATTTTTAGGAAATACCACCTATTTCACATTCTGACTAATCATGTATGGTAGTTCCAGTCTCTCCACATCCTTTCCAATGATTATTGCTTGCTATCCTGTTAAACTTTGCCACTTCTACTGAAGTGAGATGGTATCTCATTGTGGTTTTGATACACATCTCTCTTCTTGCCAACAATATTGAGCATTTCTTCATGTGTCTGTTGGCCATTTGAATGTCTTCCTCTGTGAAGTTTTTGCCCATTTTGTAATTGTATTATCATCCTTTTTCTTGTGGAAGCCCTGAGGAATATACATATTAGGCATATAATACAATACAATACAATAATAATATATTAGGAATAGAACCCAAGGAAATTAGAAATGAGATACAAATTGAGATCTGTTTATCTATGTTCACAGAAAGTGTCACAGCAAGACAAAACTAGAAACAGCTCAAATGTTCATCAATTAATTAATAGATTGGGAAATTGTGCTATATTTACACAACTGAATACTCTGCAACATGAAGAAAAAAATGATTTTGTCAAACACTAAATAACATGGAGAGTCCCCATAACATTACACTGAGTGAACTAAGGCCCATGAGGACAAATATTGCATAAGACCATGAATGTAAAAATAGAACTAAAACTAATAAGATGTGCATAAATTTTCAAAAGAGTAAGGAAAAAAGGGTGAAGGGGATAAAAAGAGAAAGGGCTGAAATTCCCAAGATAGCAGATTTTAAGGTGGATGGGGGTGTGAAGGAATAGGAAAGATTCAATGGGGATTCACAAAGACAGGGTTATTATATGCATAGATCATTTGTTATTATTTATAGAAAATGCAATATACATGAGTGACTGACTGAAAAAAAACCACTATAAAAGTTGTTTAAAACACAATGTACACTTCACAAAAGAAGACATTCAGATGGCCAAAAAGCACATGAAGAAATGTTCAAAATCCTTAGCTCTAAAAGAGATGCAAATAAAAACAACTA
>NW_006399820.1:4918583-4938006 GCF_000299155.1 Elephantulus edwardii | reverse complement strand
CTCTATGAAGTGGATTGATTCAGTGACTGGGGTAATCGGGATGGGAGTGTCAGAGACAGTGTGATTGGCACAGGACAGAGCAGAGTTTAGGGCTGTTATATATAGAGTCGCTATGAGTCGCAAGCAACTCGATGGCACATAACAACAACCACCACAACAATATATGATTTATATTAAATCAATAACAATAGTACAGAAAATATGATCAATGAAGAATAACACTATGCACATATTCATTCAACATTAATAATAAGAAGCAATGTACAAGACTCTACAGAGTGTTGGAAACCAATTTACTGCGTTACTACTGGCATCAGGATCTGTCAATAGAAGACCTATTCACAAGTGAAGGAGAATATATTTTACCTCCTCTCTGGAGAAAGAAATGCTTCTGGAATGGCAAAAGGGCATCTATTCTTAGAGAAGCCTTATTAATTAGAGTCTTTCTCTGACAGTACTCAAACTATGTGAAATTCACCCCAAGATTCTCAGGACTTTACTCTGAATAAATGTGTTAATATGGCGAGGTCACATTGACATACTGCTAAGAAACATTGTTCCATTTTTTTAGTTTATTCTTTAGAGAGAAAGACAAAGTTGACCAACAACCACTGAAATCCTAATGTGTCATTATTTTAAATTATACCTGAGTTGATAAGAAATTACAGGGGGGAGGAAGGTTGTTAGAATCACCTCTTCCTCAGCTGAAGTAAACAGGGGAAAATAAAAAGGACAGCACTTTCTTATTAACACACTACTTATATGCCTGAGATACTTCATTTGCATAGTCTGTGATATAGTACTATTCCCTGTAATTCCCTTTCCCTCTAAAATGTCTTGAAGTTTATATAACGTAATTCTATTGCCTCAATAGAAAAAAAAAATATACTCATCTGCCAACTATTGAAATTCTTTCCATTTCTGATACTCTGCTCATGTCCTAAGCTGTTGCTGTTATTGTTATATGGCCCCAGTTGGAGGTGAATCATAACTGATCAACTAGTTAGTTTTCAGATGCTGTAAGTCATGCCTGAAGAAGAGTTGGTGAACTTAAAGTTAAGGTTAGCTGTTCTCCTTACTCACTAGGCTGTCGGTGCTCTTTCATGTTGTGGTATTATTGTTAGGTCCCACGGAGTCTCTCCTATGACTCACAGTGACTCTGTGAACAAGAGATCTAAACCTTGTTTGTTCTGTGCCTTTCTCATTATCCCTGATATACTTAAACCCACTGCAGCAGTCATTGTGTCATTCCATCTTGTTGAGGGTCTTCTTCCTCTTCACTGACCACCTAGCACGATGTCCTCTTGAAAGGATTGGCCCATCCTAACAACATACCCAAAGTATGTGATGCAAAGTAGTTTTGTCAACATTATTGCTAAGGAGCACATTGTTTGTACTTTCTCCAACACATATGTTTGTTAGTTCTTTTCACAGTCCATGGGATATTTAGTACTTTCTTCCAACAACACAACTTAAAGGTATTGATTCTTCTTCTGTCATCATGACTCATTGTCTAACTTTCAGATGCGTAGCAAGAATTGAAAAGACCATGGTTTGAGTCACTTGTACCTTAGTCTTGAAACTGACATCATTGGTCCTGAGCACATTTTAGAGGTACTTGACCACAGATTTTCCCAATGTAACACATTTTTAATTTGTCCAAGTCTTATACACCTATATTATATCCTAAATTCCAGCCTAGACTGGTAACTTCCTATGTCAGACTCCATTCATTACACGATTGCTCTGTTTTCTCTTACTGCCAGCCTAGGTAGTTAGAGTCTGGTCATAGTAGTTCTCCTTACTCACTAAGAGTTCACCTTAGTCAAAGATGACTCCTTAAACAACAGAACACATGTACCACCTGATGATCAACAGTAGCTCAAGAATATTGTGAATCATTTTGGCCTTTTCCCTTCACAGCTCCTTTGATGGGGTGGGTCCCTGCAGAAAGACCAGACCATCTCCCTTGGATGGAGGAACACCCACCACCTTCACTTTACCTCCTGTTTACCATTTTGGCCCATTTCCTTTCACAGATTAAAAATAAGTGATGTCACCATTATGCAAAATCCTGTCAAGACATCACCTGCAACAAGTCAAGAATGAAGTCAAGGACTTGCCACTGAACTGCCTCATAGAGTAGGGGGAAAAAAGGTACCTTGGTCTTGAACACTGCTGTCTAGCCATATCAAGTGGGATTTCTAAAAGTCAAGTGGAAGAGATCTGGTAGAGCCATGGTTTCTGGAGGACAACAGTCATCCAGTTTGGGGAAGACAAAAAAGGAGCACAAAAACATTGCAATATTCTGTGACATTATCTGCTAAGAAAAGATTCAGACGATGCCAAGAAAGAAACTGCCTGCCTCTGTCATCAGGAAAAAAACAAAATAACACTTCTCTTTAAAAAGTAGATCCAATGAACATGCCAGAGAGAGAACACCAGAAGAAATATGTTGATGTTGAGTTCTTTAAACATCTACAGAAGAAGATGTAAATGATGGAAGAAACAGTGGAAGCCATTAAGAGAGCAAATGCCCCAGAGAGTGATTCAGAAGAAATATAGAACACCTACAGAAGAAAATGCCAAAGATGGGGGGGAAAATGATAGTATACATAAAGAGATACAAGAACTTAAAAAAAAAAGAAAAATCCACAAAAGAGAAAGCATGCCGCAAACAGTACTGGACATAAAAAAATGCATGAAAATTCAAGCCAGAATATTAAGAATGAAATGGCAGATGTGTTCAACATGCTTGTGGGACAAAAAAGTAGAACTAAAGAGATAAAACAGAAAGTCAGTGAGCTAGTAGACAAGATCCTTACTGGAAACATGTTGTTGTTGTTATGTGCTGTTGAACCACCTGTGACTCATAGCGACCCTACGTACAACAGCTCTAAACTCTACTCTATCCCGTGCCAGTCTTACTGTCTCTGACACACCTATCCTCATTACCCTAGTCACTGAATCAATCCACCTCATTGAAGGTCTTCCTCTCCTGTGCTGTCCCTCCCAAGCATAGCATCCCTCTCTAAGAACTGATCCCACCTTGCAACTGCCCAAAATATGTCAGATGAAGCTTCAGAATCCTTGCCTCCAAGGATCAGCCTGGCTTCACCCTCTCCAGGACAAACCTTTTCATTCTCTTAGCAGTCCATGGGAAAAGTCTGATTTCTCAGCAGAAACCGTGTGAACTAGAAAACAATGGGATGGCATATACAGGAAGTAGAAAGAAAACAATCGCCTGTCAAGGATACTATACCCGACAAAGCACTCCAACAAATATTAAGGAGAAATTAGAATCTTTGCACAAAAGAAAGAACTTCAAGAATGTGTGAAACAAGACCAAAACAACAAGAAATTTTAATTGTAGTGCTTCACATATAGACACCAAAGGAAAATGGATGGATTGTAATAACCAGAAACAACATAAAAAGAAATAGCAAAATGACAATAGTAAAATCTGGCCTAACAATAATCACACTTAATGTGAATAGACTTCATGGACAAATTAAGAGAAAAAGAGTAGCAGAATGGTTAAAAAAGCAAAGCCAAACAATACATTGCCTACAGGAGACATACTTAAAAAGTGAGGAAAAAAGACCAAAATCAAAGGCTGGGGGAAAAAAATATACCAAGCAAATGACAACCACAAGAAAAGAAGTTGGCAATACTAAACTACACGATAAAAGACCTAAATAAATGGAAAAAATGTGCCCTGTTTATTCACAGGAAGAGTCAATTTTGTGAAATGACAATCCTACCTAAAACAATCTACATGTTCAACAAAATCCCAATAAGTAAACCAAATTCGTTTTTCAAGGAGCTCGAAAGGGAAATTATCACGTTTATTTGGAGAGGAAAGAGACCCCGAATAAGAAAAGCACTTCTGAAAAACAAAAGAAAAAATGAATGGGAGGCAAAGAGAGAGACCTTAAAACCTGCTTCACAGTGGTAGCAACCAAAACAACATGGTACTGGTACAATGACAGGCACATAGACCAATGGAACAGAACTGAGACCCCAGAAATGGACCCAGTTATCTATGGTCAACTGATATTTAACAAGGAAATAAAACCTATCAAATGGGGAAATGACAACTTCTTCAACAAACGTAGCTGGCAAAACTGGACTGCTACCTGCAGAAAGCTAAAACAGTATTCACATCTCACACCAGACACAAAAATCAACTGAAGGTGGATCAGAGACATGGAACTAAAGCCTTTAACCATAAAGTTTATCAGAGACAAATTGGGATCAAGCTTAGATGGCCTAGTCTATAGCATAAATAGACTGCCAAATATAACCAGAAATAAACAATCTGGAAAGGGTAATATTGATGAATGGGACGTTCTAAAGATTAAATCCCTGTGCACACCAAAAACTTTGTCCAACATAGTGAAAATAAAACTCACTGATTGGAAAAAAAAAAAAAACATTTGGCATAGCATTTCAGACAAGGGTTTCATATCAAAAGTTTATAGAATCCTACAAGGCCTCCACAAGAAAGACTGATATAATCCAAATACAAAATAGGCAAAAGCCATGGAAAATTTTTTATAGAGGTAAAGATTCTAATAGCCAACAAACACATGAAGAAATGCTTAAAATCACTGGAAATAAACGAGATGCAAATCAAAACTACAATGAGATATCATTTCGCTCCAATAGCAGAGGCAAAGTTTAACAGGACAGCATGTAATAAAGGTTGGAGAGGATGCAGCAAGATAGGAACTCTTACACACTGTTGGTGGGATTGTAAAATGGTACAACCACTCTGGAAGGCAGTTTGGCATTTCTTCAGAAAGCTGAACATAGCAATTCCATAGAACCCTGCTATTGCACTACTTGAAGTAGACTCCAAGAAATAAGAACTGAGACACAAACAGAGACTTGTGCACCAATGTTTATAGTAGCCACTGTTGAAAAAACATGGAAATGGCCCAAGTATACAACCACAATCAAATAGAGTGAGAAATTTTGGTACATTCACATAATGGAATATTATGCATCATGCAGGAGCTATGATTTTCTAATATCTAACTTGGGAGACAGTCCAATAAGGACAAATATTACTATAGACATAGATAACTTGTAAAACGTATATGAGAATCTAAGAGGAGGGAGCAGAGGGTTGAGGATGGGTGTGGGTGAGATAATAACAGGGTCATACATTTTGATGGGAGGAGGGAGGGATGAGTTAAGGAAAAAAGAATGATACTTTGTGAAAAAACAATGTATATAAACTTTGTATGTAAACCAGTATTTAAAAAAAAAAAGAATATTGTGATCCATTGTCTTTTCATTGGCTGGCTTTTGAAAGTACATTTTGTCAGGATTGTCCTCCTTGTGCAATCTATTTAAAATACTTCATTAGAATAGTTTAATGATGTAACAATACACTGGTGTCTACTGACAGATAGGTGGGTTGTGCTCAATAATGTATTACCTAGGAGTCAAACCGAAGTCTCTTGTTTTTGTTGTCAGGTGCCACTGAGTTGCCTGCTACTCATAGCAACCCTACGTACAACAGGTCTGAATCATGTCCTGTCTTGAACCAGTCTCATTAACTCCCACATATCTACCCGCATTGTCCCAGTTATTGTATCAATCCCTCTTATCTGAGGTCTTCCTCTCCTATGCTGTTCTCCACCCTACCGAGCATGATATTCTTCTCCAAGAATTGGTCTGTCCTGGCCCTTTACTCAAAATATGTGAGATGGAGCTAATCTCTTGCATTGCTGTTGTTGGTGTGTACTGTGGAGTCGGAACTGACCCATATCTTTCTCCAATGAAACAACTGGTGGCCTTGAACCAGGTGCCTTTGAGATTGCAGCATAGCTTCTTGCCACTAAGTCATCAGAGGTCAAGGATTCTACCACTGAGTTGCCAAAGCCCTGAGTGCTTACTACCTATGTAACACAATACTTATCAGTTCACTGCTATTACATATTATTAATTTTATTTTTTTTCCTTCTCCAAAACTATATGTTACATATGTTACCATTATTATGGGAGACTACAAAAGTTAACTTTGGCTTGCTTTGTGCTCTAATATGATCTATTCTAGAACATACCATGTGCACTTGAAAAGAAAGTTAATTGAGTTTTATTTGAGTGCAGCTTCCTGAATACATCTATAAGGTCGAGTTGGCTGATTGTGTAGTTCAGGTCTTCTGCATCTTTTCCAATTTTCTTTTGTGTTGACCCATCCATGCAGGAGCAATTGTTTTGTAAATTACTACCTAACTTGGTCGTGGCACTAGGGATATTGTAGCTGCTGTTAGATGGATCTTAGCTGAAAGCAGGGAATACCAGAAGAATGTCTATCTGTGTTTCATTGATTATGCAAAGGTGATTGACTGTGTGGATCATAACAAAGTGTAGCTGACTCTGAGAAGAATGGGAATCCCAGAACATTTAATCGTGCTAATGCGAAACCTATACTTGGAACAAGAGGCAAATTCAACAAATTGAGAAAGAAACAATGTGTACTCTTTGTTATGTGATTCCCTCTAAAATGGCATAGAAAAAATAAGTGGGGCCTTGAAAAAGTCATTTTGACCATCCTATTTCTTTTAATCTTATAATTGATCATGATGTTTATTGCTACAGTTGTGAGGATTCTTGATGTTGAGGTGTATTCTATATTGAAGGCTATAATCTTTAAGCTTCCCAAGCAAGTGCTTCAAGTCCTTTTCACTTTGAGTATGCAGAGTTGTGTCATCTGAATATTGTTAAAGAATATTCCTCCAACCTTGATGGCACATTTTTCTTCATATAGGCCAATATCTCAAATTATTTGTTTAGAATACAGAGTGAATGAAGTGTGAAAGGATACAACTGTGATGCATACCTTTCCTGATTTAAAACTACATAGTATCTCCTTGCTCATTTTGAGCAATTATGCTTCTAATTTCCACATAAGCACAATTAAATATCCTGGAATTCCTATTTTTTGCAGTGTTACTTGTAATTTGCTATGATCTCGCAGACAAATGCTTTCACATAGTCAACAGATGCAAGTAAATATCTTTCTGCTTTCTCTTCTTTTAGTCAAAACCCATCTAATATCAGTAATGATAACTCTCATTGCATATTATCTTTTGAAATGGCCATAGAATGCTTAATTATGGCAACTATAGGTATAACCTTTTTTTTAGCCCAATGAAAAGAAATATTTATTAAAAGACATTGTGATAATACTCAAAGTAGATTATAATCTGTTGACTGTACTGTGGCAGTGTTCAAATTATTTTGCAGCTCTCTGACCATTCTAAGCCTCACTTTCTTCACTGGTAAAAATAGAGTATGTCTAAAATTTTAAGATTAGCTAATCATCTATAGGAGTTAGTGGCTCATAGCTTACATATCACCACTTCTATTGAGTCAGGTCCAACTCATAATGATCATCCATGGAGTTTTCGAGGCTGTAAATCTTAACAGGAGATGGTCTACTCATCCATTGATCTTTTTTGTTAGCAGCTCTACAACTACACACTACTCTACAAGACTTCCAAATAGAGTTATTGTTATGTTGTTTTGTTCCATAAGAAAAACTGATTTGAACTTGACCCTCTGACTAGTTTTCAGAGGGAGTGAATTGCATTGAAGGAAATTATCTGCCTTTCCCCCTCAGAGCAGCTGGTGATTCAAACTGTGTGCTTTTGGGTTGGTAATACGATTTTTTACCACTTAACTGCCAGAACTTCCTTATATTAAGAGAGTGGATAGTAAGACAAGTCTTTTTTTCTATCTTGTGTAAGTTAGCTTTCACTCTCCTAGGTACAAACTTTTAAAAATAAATAAATAAACAGTCTCTACCTAATTAATAACAAAGCAAAGTCTACCCCCAAAGTCAATTCTTTCTCATCAAGGAGAGTTGAGTGTAAAAGTAACATGTGTCAAAACATGTCTTGGAAAATGTCCAGGGCATTCTGTAAAATTCTGTGAGCTTTCAGATTCCAGGCATCAGCATCTAACATGGCATGTTCAGGCTGTGTGCATCTCATGCATTTTTTAAAACTCTGTTTTAAATGCAGGTTATCAATAAAAATGCCACTAGAAAACAGCTTTGAAATTCTAATCTATTTCTGAAATAAAAGATTTCCTCCGGGCAGGTCTGAAATGAGTTGTGTCTGTGTGTCAATCACTTTCAAAATACAAGGAAATTTTTTTAATGTTAATGTTGTTTAAGGACTTTTTTGGTTGTAATAAGTAATACATATTCATTGTAAAATATATGGAAAATAACTACTGAAAATTCCACTAATCTCATCATCTAGAGATAACCACTATTTTTATTTTGATGTCTTTTCTTTTTTTAACATGTTGTGCTTTAGATTAATGTTTACACAGCAAATTAGTTTTCAACTCAATAATTGCACAAATTATTTCATGACATTGGTTGCAAACCCTGCAAAATGTCAGTAATCTCCTCATTTCTACTTTGTATTCACCATTTCTATTTGTTTGATTCCCTTCCTCTCCTTATTTTCTCATCTGTGGTTTTGGACAAATGGTACCTTCTAGGTTATTATAATTGATAGTCCCAAGTAGCACATTCTTCACAGATGTTATTATTTATGAGATAAAATAGCCTTTTGCTCAGGGAGCTCTGGCAGTACAGTCAGTAAATTTCCAATTCAAAGACCATGCCTCTCACAATTCAAATCCAGCAATAGCTTTTAGGAGTTGTGAGGTGGACAATTTCTTCCTGTGAAATTTACAGCCTTGGAAACCCAATGGAGGATCATCTATGAAGTTGATTCCAACTCAAAGGCAATGGAGTATTTTGATCAGCTGAAAAGTAACCACTAGGAGAAGCTTCAGCTTAAAATTAGTAGGTTTTGTTAGCTAGTTTTAGGGGTAGAGGTGAATATTTTTGCTGTCTTTATCAGATAAATAATTCTGATCTTTTAAAATAATTTTACTTTTGCTACAGTTTTTTTCCCCTCCATTCTAACACGGTCATTCTATTTTATCTTGGTTTAGAAAGGTCTATAATGGCAGCAAATTCATCTGAGCTCAGCCTAGAGTATAAAGAATTTTCTTAGTGGTACTATCTCCTAATTTTGCTAGAAATTAGGGGTTAAAAAAAGATCTCTGTACTTTTTTAACAGCAAAAACAACATTATTTGAGCCTTTATTCTGTCAGATATGATTTTTCTCTCCTGCAAACTTGCAATGTCATAATATTCTTTTAGATTAATGAAGTTCTGACAATTACAGAGCAGAAACCATCCTGGTGCACAGCAGAATCTATTTAATGGCAGATATTACTTTGATTGTTAATACATTAGTCATGAATTGTCAGAAAGGAATTACTGTTGTCACTAGATCAGAAGGGTTGACAACTGAAAGACGGGAAATTTAGCCATGTTGCTAAGATTCTGTGTAGATACCAGTTTCCTGTATATGTAATTCCTTAGACTGCCCAGGATATAAGTGGAGGGTTTTGTTTTATTTTGTTGGTTTTAAGGCTTTAGAGCTTTATAGAATGTAATGTTTTTACAAACTAGTTTATACACATAGAATCTTAATGATAAATTATTTTCTTTAGTATACTCAGTAATTTCTTTATATCTCAAATTTCATTCACTGGAATGCTGAGGTTCTGCATGAAGAGCTAGAAGAAGAAACTGTTCTGAGTGCTTCCTATTCAAACTCCTCCCTTCTACTTATAGACTCTTGTTGAATTCACTTTGACTCATAGCGACCCCATGTAAGTTAACTATCTTCAAGCATTTTCTTGGCTGTAACTTTTATGACAACAAATCTATAGGTCTTTTATGGATATTCTGGGTACATTTAAATTGTCAATCTTTCACTTAGTAGCCAAGCACTTAATCATTTCCCCACAAGAGCTTCTCTACTTCCATATCAAAACATTGTTACGTGTCATCAAGTTACCTACAACTCATAGCAACCCTATGAACCATAATTCTGAACCTTGCCCTATCCTGAGCCAATATCACCATCTCAAGACATCTGACCCCATTGCCATAGTCACTGTGTCAATCAATCTTGTCCATGGTCTTCCTCTCCTACATTGATCCTCTCTACCCTTCCAAGTATAACATCTTTCTCCAAGGTCTGGTCTCTCCTGGCAACATGTCCCACATATGTGATATGGAGCTTCAAAATCTTTGCCTTAAAGGAGCAAACTTGCCTTTAGGACAGTCTTGCTTGTTCTCTTGACAGTCCATAGTATATTCAATACTCTTCTCCAAAATCACAACTCAAAGGCATTGGTTTCTCTGTCCACCTTATCCATTGTTCAGTAATGCATAGTAAATAACTGAGAAGAATGGCTTAGATAAGGTACACCTTACATTCTAGACTGAAATTGTTGCTATTTAACACTCTGGAGAGATCCCTGATAGTAGACTTTCCTAAAATAACTAGCCTTCCATTTCCTGACAGCTGGTTCCAAGAGTGTTGATTGTGGATCTAAGCAAGATGAAATTGTTAATAATCTCAATCTTTTCCCTATCATAATGCTGTCAGTTGGTCCAGTGGTGACAGTCTTTTCATTTTCTTGTTATTGATAAGCAATGCATATTGAAGACTATAGTCCTTAATCTCTTGAGGTACATGTTTGAAATCCTCTTCAGTTTTAGTGAGCTAAGGTTGTGCCATTTGAATAATGCAGGTTGTTGATAAGTCTTCCTCTAAGCCAGAAATTTAAAACATGCAGCATCCCCTTGCTGCATCCATACAACAGATTCCTGGTCTAGGTATAAGTAGGGATATTTCACTCATGTTTTACCTCAGTGAGAGAGTTTTGCTGGCATAGTCTGTTTGAGTTGCTAACACCAACCTCTCCAGAAGTTTGAATCCACCAGAGGCTCCATCTAAGAAAGACGAGTAATCGCCTTTTGTTACTTTTTGTAGCCTCAGAAACTAATGAGTGAGTATGCTTTGGAAACAACTCAAAAACATTGAGTGAATTTTACACCAAAATTCCAACTCTCCTCCTTCAATAATTAAGCTATTTACAATTTTACAAGTCACCTCTACAGTCTCCCTCCAGGAAACTTGTGCTCCAGATTCAATGTGCCTTTGTATATGCTATTTTGCTAGCTAAGAGCATCTATTCACACACCAAACACCACACATATGTGCTATCTTCTGTGGCTCTGTCACTGACTCTACTTTTCTCTCAAGTCCCAATCCCATAATGGTCACTGAATTATAACTATGGTATCTGTCAATTTTACCCTACAAAACTGTGTGATCCTACACAGTGACTACCAGTCACAGGTAGTTGTTCACATTTAAATTAATCACAGTTAAAAAAACCCAAAACTAAAAAAAACAAAATACCAAACTCACTGTTTTCAAATTGAGACTAATTCATAGCTGGCCAGACATTGGGTTTTCAAAGGCTGTAATCACAAAGAAGGAGATGTTTATCTCTCTTCTGTGAAGCAACTGGTTGATTTTAGCTACCTAATTTTAAATTTATTTATTTGAGATTTATTGAGGAATAGTGATGTCAGTTTAAGGACTAAGGTGCGTCTGATTCAGGCCATAGTCTTTTCAATTACTACCTATGCATCCAAGAGCTGAACAATGAATAGGGAATGACAGAAAAAGAATTGACACCTTTGAGCTGTGGTGTTGGAGAAAAGCTCTTAACATTCCATGGATTACCAAGAGAACAAACAGATATGTGTTGGGGAGGGTGTAGCCAGAGTAGTCTTTGGAGGCAAGAATGAGGAGGTTTTGCCTAACATACTTTGGACATGTTGTTAGGAGGTACTCTTCCTTGGAGAAGGACATGATGCTGGGAAGGATGTAGGGTTGGCGAAGGACAGGAAGACTCTCAACCAGGTGGCTTGATATGGTGACTGCTGCAATGGACTTTTGTGTGTCACAATGTGTGATGATAGTACAAGATAGAACAGGGTTCAAATCTTTTGTTTATGGGGTCACTATGAGTCATGCTCGACTCAACGACAACTAACAATAATGAAAACAACTTTGAGATAACAGTACAATCCTTACCTTAAACATTAATGATCTTTTATTAAAATGTTATTATTTTTATGATGTGTCTTTAAGTAAGAATAGACTTTATCATAGCTGATCCTTCAGCTGGTTTTCAGAGACTGTAGATTAAATAAGTAGAGTTTGTTCATCTTTCTTACAAGGAGTAGCTGGTGAAAGTGACTTTGGGTCGACAAACAATTACTAACCACTAGGTCCCCAGAGCTCCTTTAATTAAAAGCAGATTTAAGACTTCAGTTTCTGAGTTGCATTAGCCATATTTCAATGCTCAATAGCCACCTGTGGCTAGTATCTACCATACTGATCAATTTTAATATAAACATTTTCCATCACTACAGAAAGTTCTTGTAAACACCACTGACCACTTCAATGTGAAAATGAGGACTATTTAGTACATCTTATAGCCTAAACAAGGCATGTAGTATGGAACCACCAGCTAGTTGGTGTAAGAAGGATGAACAATCAATTCCAAGGTGATTTAATGCCTATGAAAACCCACTGGAGGGTTAGTTCTGAATCAAACTCAATTGGATCTTACACAACTGCAACAATAAACATGAACTAAACAGTAAAATAGAGTTAAATCTCTTACTGTAGTTGATGGAATAAAATTAAGAAAAATAATTAGGGGTCATGGTACTAGAGATATTGTAGCTGATGTTGGATGGATCTTGGCTGAGAGCAGGGAATACCAGAGGAATGTCTATCTGTGTTTCATTGAATATGCAAAGGCATTTGACTGTGTAGATCATAACAAACTATGGTTGACTCTGAGAAGAATGGGAATCCCAAAACACTTGATAGTTCTAATGCAAAACTTATACTTGGACCAGGAGGCAGTAGTCAGAACAGAGCAAGAGAACACTGCATGGTTCAAAATTGGGAAGGGTGTACACCACGGATGCATCCTATCTCCATACCTTTTCAACCTATATGCAGAAAAGATTATCCGGGAGGCTGGGCTCTATGAGGAGAAATGTGGGGTCAAGATTGGTGGACAATTTATCAACAACATGCGTTATGCGGATGACACAACCCTGCTTGCTGAAACTGAGGGGGACCTGAAGCACCTGCTGCAGAGTGTCAAGGACTGTAGCCTACAATATGGATTGAGGCTCAATATAAAGAAGACAAAGATTCTCACCACTGGACCAATTGGCAGCATCAGGATGGATGGTGAAGAGATTGAGATTGTACACAGCTTTAGTTTGCTTGCCTCCATAGTCAACAGTCTTGGCACCAGCAGCCAGGAAATTAAAAGGATCATTGCCATGGGAAAGTCTGCTGTTAGGGACCTCTCCAAAGTACTGAAGAGCAATGGTGTCTCTCTGGAGACTAAGGTGTGTCTGATACAGGCTATGGTCTTTGCAATCACTTGTTATGCATCAGAGAGTTGGACAATGACCAAGGAGGATAGAAGGAGAATTGATGTCTTTGGGCTGTGGTGCTTGAGAAGAGTATTGAGAATACCATGGACTGCTAGGAAAACAAACAGATTTGTCCTGGAAAGGGTTAAACCGGGTGGCTCCTTGGAGGCAAGGATTCTGAGGCTCCGTCTAACATACTTAGGACATGTTGCGAGGAGAGACCCGTCCTTGGAGAGGGACATCATGCTTGGGAGGGTGGAGGGACAGCGCAGGAGAGGAAGGCCCTGTATGAGGTGGATTGATTCAGTGACTGGGATAATTGGGATGGGAGTGTCAGAGACAGTACGATTGGCACAGGACAGAGCGGAGTTTAGGGCTGTTGCACATAGGGTCGCTATGAGTCGCAAGTGACTCGACGGCACATAACAACAACAACAACAATTTCCAAATTTCTTTATCTTCCTACTGACGTCTCTATGAACCTGGACTTAAGCAAAAATGAATTTAAAATGGAGAGTATTTTCTTTCTATCTTTTTTAAACTCAATTCTATTTTAATTGTCTAACCTTGAGGAATCTTTGCATGTGCAAGCGTATTTCAGACTTACAGCATGCTATGAAATCCTTAAATGATCTTAGACAATAGAGCTAAGTGTCTAATAGTTAGGAAGAACAATGATGATGGAGGTAGATTGTCCAGGATTGCACTATGTCATTTACTAGGATTGACTCTTGGGTAGGTCATTAACTTCTTAACTGTCTCAGTATTTTCATCTTTAAATTATGAATAAATAAAGTGTCTGTCCCATGGTATTACAGAGATTGAAACAAGTAACATTTGTGAAAATTATAGAATATAGTGATAAAGACCCATTAATACCACTATTATTCAAATATATACACCAAAAACTAGAGCCAAAGAGGAAGAAATAGATGATTTCTACCAACTTTTGCAGTCAGAAAATGATTGAATGTGCACTGAGGATGTTCTAAGGATAATGGGTGAGGAGTGATACAAAGAGAGTGAGTAGGACAGGAGGAATTTGAGAACTATTATTAAAATAACTAGTTTGGCAGTCACAGAAGCAGTGAGCCACGGGCCTTCTCAGGAGCTCTCAGCAGAGCTGCTGTGGAACACACCCACCAGGAGCAAGAAGCACAGCAGGTATTTGACTGAATTTCCTTAAGTCCTGCTGGACCCAGAGCCTTACCAGACCTAAAGCTCCACTGGGCAAGAGGTGGGCAGCTGGAATTTGAGTAAGGACCCTGAGGCAAGCCCAGCCATACAGCTGGAATCTGAGTGAAGTCCCTGCACATGCCCACTACACCCCAGTTCCCACCCTGCACCCATTCTACCCTGCACCCAAGCCTCAACATCCAGTCAAATAACTTGCCTTTAATTAGAGTGCCCTGATCTGACTTAGCTGCAACAAGAGGCTACTCTCACAAGCCCTGAACTGAACCTTCCTGTGGGTCAGAAGTTCAGAGAAAAATCATAGGCAGTGTAGCTGCCCCACCCTCTTCATGAATTGTTGTTGTTGTTGTTGTGTGCCATTGAGTTGCTTGCAACTCATATGTACAACAGCCCTAACCCTTACTCTAACCTGTGCCAATCACACTGCCTCTGACACACCCATCCTGATTACTCCAGTCACTGAATCAATCCACCTCATAGAGGGTCTTCCCC
Source organism: Elephantulus edwardii (assembly GCF_000299155.1). Lineage (NCBI taxonomy): Eukaryota > Metazoa > Chordata > Mammalia > Macroscelidea > Macroscelididae > Elephantulus > Elephantulus edwardii. Next base: position 4,922,938 of record NW_006399820.1, on the reverse strand, counting down.
TCCTACGCCAACCCTCCACCCTCCCAAGCATGAAGTCCCTCTCGAAGGACCTGCCCCTCCCAACAGAATACTGACTTCTAAGGCATGAAAACTCTACAACAGCAATGTCAATGTAAGAAGCAGGCTACTCCACAACCTATACAAGCAGAAAGCAAGATGTCACCCCCAGAAGGTGACACAGCATCAATGGATTTACTGGAGCCAGAATATCTAATGAAACTGTCTGACAAAGAATTTAAAAGAACAATGAATGACTATTATCAATGGGTGAAAAACACACTTGAAGAATTACAGGACTCTGCAAGCAAGAACCAGGAGGAACCTAAAAAGTCATTTTAAAAAATGCAACTAAAACAAACAAGGCATTAGAGGCTCTGGAAAAACAAGAAATCATGACCCAAAATATAAGGTTCAAGGTTTCATATGCTGTCAACATGATGGAGGAATACATGAACAGAGTTGAAGAGATGGAATACAGAACCAGTGAAAAAAAAGTTAGAATTGTCACCACTGAGCTACTAGAGCAAAAAGCTGAATCAAAAAGGAAGGAAAATCTAAAAATAATGTGGGAAACCATCAAGACAAATCACATGCTTATTATTGGAAACCCAGAACAGGGAGAAGCAAGTAAGGCACCAAAAAAGTTGTGGAAGAATTACTAGAGGAAAACTCTCGAGGCATAATGAAGAATAAGAGAATATGTATACAAGAAGTGAGAGAACACCATATAGAAGAGACCACAAAAGAAAAATACCAAGGTATAGAATAGTCAAATTTGCCAGAACCAAGATAAGGAGGTGCCATAGACAGCAGGATGAACCAAAGTAACTAGTAACAACACCAAAAAGAACTCAACAATTGATAGTAATACAACCTTGCCTCTCGGAAATCACACTGAATTTGAATGGTTTGAATACACCACTGAAGAGAAAAAAAGAGTAGCATATTGGATAAAAAAACAAAATTCATCAGTATGCTATCTACAAGAGACACATCAGAAAAATGAAGAAAAAGACTGAAAATAAAAGAGTGGGGGGAAATATATCAAGCACAGAAATCAGAAATAAGCAGGAATAGCGTTATTAATCTCTGATAAAGTAAATTTCAATGTAAAACCCATCATAAAGGATAAAGAAGGTCATTACATAATGCTTAAAGAATCAAAAGAACAAGAGGACATAAAAATAATGAATATCTATGCACCAAATGAAAGATTTGCAAAATACATAAAACAAACATTAACAAAACTGAAGAAAGAAATAGACAACACTGCTATAGAACTTGGGGACTTCAAATACCCCTCTCAAGAAAAGACAGAACTAGCAGAAAGAAACCCAAAAAAGATGCTAGAGAATTAAACCACACAATAAACCAAATTGATCTCATAGATATTGATAGGATAATGCACCCCAAAAAAGCACAGTACACCTTCTTTTCCAATGTGCATGGAAAGTTCTCTATATTTTAAGTCACAAGGCAAGCATCAATAGACTTAAAAACATAGAAATAACAAAAAAGCATATTCTTAGAGCACAATGTTACAAAATTAAAAATTAACAGGATGATAAAGGAGAAAAATCCATACATTTGGAAGCTGAATAACACCTTGCTTGAACATGACTGAGTAGTGGAAGAAATAAAAACCAAAATTAAAAACTTTTTTGAAACAAATGATAATAAAACACCACTTACAAAAATCTCTTGGAAACAGTCAAAGCAGTAATCAGAGGTCAATTTATAGCAATAAAGAACCACATCAAAAGGCAAGAAAAATTGGCCATTGACTATCTAACCCAACATCTTCAACAAATTGAAAAAGAACAGAAGGAAAACCCGACACCCTCTAAACAAAACTAGAATTATAAAAATTAGAGTAGAAATAAATGAAATAGAAAACAAGAAAACAACACTATCAAAAAACCTTAGAGTTGGTTTTCTGAAAATGTCAATAAAATTGACAAACCACTAGCAAAACTCACAAAAGAAAAGATGGAGAAGACAAATAATACGAATAAGAGATGACACAGGCAACATCACAACAGAACCAAATAAAATAAAAAGGCTAATATTAGAGTATTATGAAAAACTACAATCAAACAAATTTGAAAACCAAGAGGATATGGACAAATACTTAGAAATGCACAACCTACTTAAACTGATGCAAATCGAAATTTAACATCTGAACAAACCCATTACAAAAGAAGACATTGAAAAGGTAATAAAACAACTTCCAACCACAAAAAGCCCTGGACCAGATGGTTTTACAAGTGAATTTTATCAAACATTCAGAGAAGAACTGTCACCAATTCTACACAAAATATGTCAGAAAATAGAAAAAGACGAAATTCTCCCAGACTCATTCTATGAAGCAAACATATCCTTGATACCAAAACAGTAAATGACACTACCAAAATAGAAAACTATAGACCAATATCTCTTATGAACATAAATGCAAAATTCCTGAATAAAATACTATCTAATAGAATCCAATGATACATCAGAGAAATAATTCACCATGACCAAGTGGGATTCATAACAGGTATGCAAGGATGTTTCAACATAAGAAAACAATCAGTGCAATTTATCATATTAACAAAGCAAAGAACAAGAACCACATGATTTTATCAATTGATGCAGAAAAGGACTTTGACAAAATCGAAAACCTCTTCTGATTAAAACACTCAACAAAATGGAATTAGAGGGAAACTTTGTCAACATAGTAAAAAGTATTTATGCAAACCCTAGAGCCAAGAGTGTTCTCAATGGAGAGAAGTTAAAGGCATTTCCTTTAAGAACAGGAATTAAGCAAAGATGCCCACTGTCACCTCTCCTATTCAATGTTGTATTGGAAGTCTTAGCAATAGCAACAAGACAATAAGAGAAGGAAATAAGAGCTATCCAAATTGACAAAGAGGAGGTAAAATTATCTCTCTATGCAGATGATATGATAGTATACTTAGAAAACCCTAAACACTCAGCAAGAAAACTATTGGACGTAGTTGACCAATTCATCAAAGTAGCAGGATACAAAAGCAACATACAAAAATCAGTTGGATTCCTCTACAGAGACAAAGAGAATACAGAGCCAGAGCTAAGAAAAACAATACCCTTCACAATAGTTAATCACAAGGTTAAATACTTGGGAGTAAATCTAACCAGAAGCACAAAGAAACTATTCAAAGAAAATTATGAAACATTACTGCAAGAAACAAAAAGACACATGGAGAGTTGGAAGACTATCCCTTGCTCATGGATAGAAAAACTCAATATTGTGAAAATGGCAATACTACTGAAGGCAATGCAATTCTAATACAAATACCAATCCCGTTCTTCAATGATATGGAAAATGCAATCTCCAGTTTCATTTGGAATGGAAAGAAGCCCCAAATAAATAAAACACTCCTTAAAAAGTGAAACAAGGTAGGAGGCATCTCACTCCTGATTTCATACCCTATTACACTGCCATAGTGGTCAAGACAGCTTGGCACTGGTCCAATGACAGACACATAGATCAATGGACTAGAATTGAGAACCCAGAAGTCAGCCCATTTACTTATGTCCAACTGCTGTTTGACAAGGAAATGAAATAAGTTAAGTGGGGAAATGACAGCATTTTTAACAAATGGTGTTGGCAAAATTGGAAAACTATATGCAGAAGATTCAAGCAAGAACCACACCCCACTCAATACACAAAAACCGATTCTAAGTGGATCATGGACATAGGACTAAAAAGAAGGACTATAAACTTGTTTAAAGAAAAGCTTGGAAGAACTCTAGAAGTCCTAATTCACAACATAAACAGTCTTCCAAGCATCATGAAAAATGTACAACCAGATGAAGATAAAATAGATTAATGGGATCTTCCAAGAATCCAATCCTGAGGCACATTGGAAAACTCCAACAGGGTGAAAAGGGAAGCCACAGACTGGGAAAAAGTCTTTGGTAATGACATGTCAGATAAGAGACTTATATCTGGAATTTTTTAAATACTTGAGCACCACAACAAGATAAAGGTAAATAATTCAATTGGAAATGGACAGAAGATATGACCAGACACTTCACCAAAGAAGACATTCAGATGGCCAACAAGCACATAAAGAAATGTTCAAAATCTCTAGCTCTAAGAGAGATGAAAATCAAAACCACTATGAGGTATCATCTCACCCCAGTAAAAATAGCAAAATTTAACAGAACAAGCAACAAATGCTGGCAAGGTTGAGGAGAAACTGGAACCCTTATTTATTGTTGGTGAAAGTGTAAAATGGTGTAACCACTGTGGAAGGTGCTATGGCGCATTTTCATAAAAGTTACAAAGAGATACAATTTAACCCAGTAATTCCATTACTTGGAATATA
>NW_006399820.1:4892507-4918483 GCF_000299155.1 Elephantulus edwardii | reverse complement strand
TTGGAAACAACCTAAGCGCCCATCAACAAACAAATGGATAGAGAAATTGTGGTATATTCACACAATGGAATACCATGCAGCATTCAAAAACAAGAAACTCATGCAACATTATTCAAAATGGGTGACCCTGGAAGACATTATGCTAAGTGAAATATCTCAGTCACAAAAGGACAAATACTGCATAGTGCCACTGTTGCAAAACAGAACTGACATTGGGGCTTGGGGGAGACTGAAAAGGGTAGGACAAATAATGTGTACTACACTGAAACAGATGAGGAAGAAAGCCGTTTAAAAGGGATATGTGATTATGTATAATTGTCATGACAATAATTATTGTCATACAGAAATCCAGAATCAAAGCTGGATAGTGGAGTGGACCTTGGGGTAGGGATTGTAAAACAACGAAAGAATTTTTCTTTTAGTTTTCAAAGAGAAGAGTTTACTGGGGGGAAAGTGTGGACAAGATGAAAAGTGCAACAATGAATGAATGAAAATCCAAAGTCTGTAATTTTCATGAAAATTAATAATAATTTTTAAAAAGGAAATTAAAATGTTTCTTGAAACAAATTACTATGAAAACACCACATACCAAAACCTCTGGGAAACAGCCAAAGCTGTAATCAAAGGTCAATTTATAGCAATTAGCAAACACCTCAAAAGGCAGGAAAAAATTACCATTGACACTTAATCCGACATCCCAACAAATTGAAAAAGAACAGTGAGAAAACATGACACCCTCTAAAAAACCCTGGAATTCTAAAATTTAGAGGAAAATAAATGAAATAGAAAACAGGAAAATAATTTAAACTATCAACAAGACTAAGAGTTGGTTCTTTGGAAAGATCAATAAAATTGGCAAACCACTAGCAAAAATAACAAGGGAAAAGACAAATTAAAACAAATAAAAGATGAAACAGGCAACATCACAACATAACCAAATAAAATTTAAAAAGGCTAAAATGGGAATATTATGAAAACTATACTCACACAAGTATGAAAATCTAGAGGAAATGGACAAATACTTAGAAATTCACAACGTGCCAAACTGACACAAATAAAAATTGAAGACCTGAATAGACTCATTACAAAAGAAATATTAAAAAGGTAATAAAACTACTTCCAGCCAAATAAAGCCCTGGACCACATTTACAAAGTTTTATCAAACATGCAGAGAACTGTCACCAATTCTGTATAAAATATTTCAGAACATAGAAAAAGTTGAAATTCTCCTAGACTCATTCTATGAAGCAAACATATCCTTGATACCAAAGCCAGGTAAAGTCACTACCAAAATAGAAAACTAAAGGCTGATATCTCTCATCAGTATGTTTTTGTTGTTATGTGTCATCGAGTCACTTGTGACTCATAGCGACCCTATGTACAAGAGCTCTAAATGCCATTATATCCTGTGCCAACCTCGCCATCTCAAACACACTCATTCCCACCACTCCACTCACAGATGCATCTAATTGAAGGTCTTACTCTCCTATGCCATCCCTCCACTCTCCCAAACATGGTGTCCCTCTCCAAGGACCAGTCCCTCCTTGTAATAATGCCCAAAGTATGTCAGACGAAACCTCAGAATCCTTGACTCCAAGGAGCATTCTGGCCTCCTCCTCTCCAGGACAAACCTGTTTGTTCTCCTAGCAGTCCATGGTACATTCAACACTCTTCTCCAGCACCACAGCTCAAAGACATCAATTCTCTTTCTATCATCAGTACAGATGCATTAAAATCCTGGCAAATAGAATCCAATGATCTATTTCAAAGAAAAAAAATTGCCATGACCCTGTGGGATTCATAACAGGTATGCAAGGATGTTTCAACATAAGAAAAACAATCAGTGCAATTTATCACACTAACAAAGCAAAAAACAAGAATCACATGATTCTATCAATTGATGCAGAAAAGGTCTTTCACAAAATCCAACACCCTTTTGTGGTTAAAACACTCAACAAAATAGAATTAAAGGGAAACTTTGTCAACATAGCAAAAAGTATATACACAAACCCAGGAGACAATATTGTTTTCAATGGAGAGAGATTAAAGGCATTCCCTTTAAGAACAGGAACTAGGCAAAGATACCCACTGTCACCTTTTCTATTCAATATTTATTGGAAGTCTTAGTGATAGCAATAAGACAAGAGAAGGAAATAAGAGGTTTCCAAATTGACAAAGAGGAGGTAAAATTATCTCTCTATGCAGATGATATGACAGTATATTTAGAAACCCCTAAACACTCAGTAAGAAAACTATTGGACATAGTTGACCAATTCATCAAAGTAGCAGGATACAAGAGCAACATACAAAAATCAACTGGATTTCTGTACAGTGACAAAGAGAATACAAAACTGGAGCTATGAAAAATAATACCCTTCACAACAGCTAATCACAAAATTAAATACTTGGGAGTAAATATAACCAGAATCACAAAAGATCTATTCAAATAAAAATGATCTATTCAAAGAGAATTACAAAATATTGAAACAAGAAACAAAAAGACACATGGAGAAATGGAAGAATATCATTTGCTCATGGATAGGAAGACTCACTATTGTGAAAATGGCGGTACTACCAAAGGCAATTTACACATTCAATGTAATCCCAATACAAATACCAATCCCATTCTTCAAAGAGATGGAAAATGCAATCTCCAGTTTCATTTGAAATGGAAAGAAGCCCCAAATAAATAAAACACTCCTTAAAAAATGAAATAAGGTAAGTGGAGTCTATATAACTGTGACAATTTTTAACAAGTAGAAATTCAACTAGGAAACTCTATGTAAGTTAAACTAGAGTCAAAATTTAAAAAATGAAATAAGGTAGGAAGCATCTCACTCCTGATTTCATATCCTATTACACTGTCATGGTGGTCAAGACAGCTTGGCACTGGTCCTATGACAGACACATAGATCAATGGACTAGAATTGAGAACCCAGAAATCAGCCATTTACCTATGGCCAACTGATGTTTGACAAGGAGATGAAATCAGGTAAGTCAGGAAATGACAGCCTTTTTAACAAATGGTGTTGGCAAAAATGGAAAACCATCTGCAGAAAGCTCTAGCAAGACCCACCCCTCACTCTGTACACAAAAAAACCAACTCAGAGTAGATAAAGGACCTAGGAATAAAACCAAGGACTATGGACTATAAACTTCATTAAAGAAAATCTTGAAAGAACTCTAGAAGTCCTCATCTACAACATAAACAGTCTTCCAAGCATCCTGAATAACCTACAACCAGGAGAGGATAAAATAGATGACTTGGATTTCTAAGAAAAAAATCTCTGTGCACATTCAAAAATTTCTTGAACAGGGTAAAAAGGGAAGGTGTAGACTGGGAAAAAATATTTGGTAATAATATGTCAGATAAGGAACTTAAATCTAGAGTTTATAAAATACTTAAACACCATAACAAAATAAACAACCCAATTGAAAAATAGGCACAGAATTTGGACAGACACTTCACCAAAGAAGACATTCAGATGGCAAATGAACACATGAAGAAATGTTCAAAATCCCTAGCTCTGAGATACAAATCAAAACCACTATGAGACATCATCTCACCCCTGTGAGAATAGAAAAATTTAACTGAACAGCAAACAAATGTTGGTGAGGTTGCGGAGAAACTGGAACCCTTTTTCAGTGTTAGTGAGAGTATAAAATGGTACATCCACTATGGAAGCCAGTGTGGCACTTTCTCAAAAAGTTGGAAATAGAAATACTATTTGACCAAGCAATTCCACTACTGGGAATATACCCTAAAGACACTAGAGCTGCCACCCAAGCAGATATATGCACACGCATGTTTACTGTGGCTTTGTTCTCAATAGCAAAGAGTTGAAACAACTCAAGAGCCCATCAATAAATGAAATGGCTAGAGAAGCTGTGGTATATTCATACAATGAAATACTATGCTGCATTGAAAAACAAGGAACTCATGAATCATTATACAAAATAGGTGACCCAGGAGGACATTATGCTGAGTGAAATATCTCAGTCACAAAGGGAAAAAAACTGCCTAATGTAAAGTGGGACTGATATTGGGGTTGGGAGGAAACAAAGAAAAACCTGAGGTGGATGTTGGAAGAGACTGTAAATATTGCACTAGAGCACCAAGAAGTGAAAGTAAAGGGAAGGAATCAGTCAGCTAAGGAGCTGAACAGAAACTTTCAAAAGGCAGCTCGGGAAGACAAAGTAAAGTATTATAATAAAATGTGTAAAGAGCTGGAGTTGAAAAGTCAAAAGGGACAAACTTGCTTGGCATTTCTTAAACTGAAAGAAATGAGGGACAAATTTAATCCCTGAGTTGCAACATTTAAGGAGTGTGACTGTGTGGATCATAACAAATTGTGGCTGACTCTGAGAAGAATGGGAATCACAGGACACTTGATCATGCCAATGTGAAACCTATACTTGGACTAAGAGGCAGTCATCAGAACAGAGCAAGAAACACTGCATGGTTCAAAATTGGGAAGGGTCCACACCAGGGATGTGTCCTTTCTCCAAACCTTTTCAACCTGTATACAGAACAGATTATCCAGGAGGCTGGACTCTATGAGGCATCAGGATTGGTGGAATATCGATCAACAATCTGCATTATGTAGATGACACAACCCTCCTTGATAAAACTGAGGAGGACCTGAAGTGCTTGCTTCAGAGGGTCAAGGACTGCAGCTTTCAATATAGAATGAGGCTCAATATCAAGAAGACAAAGATTCTCACCACTGGACCAAGAGGCAACATCAGGATGGATGGTGAAGAGATTGAGATTGTTTACCACTTTAGTTTGCTTGGCTCCACAGTCAACAGTCTTGGCACCAGTAGCCAGAAAATTAAAAGACATATTACGATGGGAAAGCCTGCTGTTCGGGACCTCTCCAAAGTACTGAAGAGCAATGGTATCTCTCTGGAGACTAAGGTGTGACTGATAAAGGCCATGGTCTTTGCAATCACTTGTTATGCAACAGAGAGTTGGACAATGACTAGGGAGGACAGAAGGAGATTGTAGCCTTTGAGCTGTGATGCTGGAGAAGAGTACTGAGTGTACCATGGATTGCTAAGAAAACAGGTTCATCCTGGAAAGGGTTGAACCAGGCTACTCCATGGAGGCAAGGATTCTGAGACTTCGTCTGACATATTTTGGACATTTTGTAAAGAGGGACTGCTCCTTGGAGAGGGACATCATGCTTGGGAGGGTAAAGGGACAGTGCAGGAGGGGAAGGCCCTCTATGAGTTGGATTGATTCAGTGACTGGGGTAGTAGGGATGAGTGTGTTGGAGACAGTGTGATTGGCCCAGGTCAAAGCAGAATTTAGGGCTGTTGTACATAGGGTCACTATGAGTCACAAGTGATTCGATGGCACATAACAATAGCAACAACATGGGCAGAATATTGAATGATTCAGGAAGTACCAAAAGAAGACAGAAGACAGTCACTGTAACAAAAAGAATTGACCGACACAGAAGAATTTAATGAAATTACTTATATTTAAGAGGCAATGGTGTTAACGAAGAAAGTTTAAGCTGCTATGAAAGAATTGACAGAAAAAAGTCTCCAGAAATTGATGGAATTTCAATTGACATATGTCAACAAACAGATGCAGCCCTGGAGTATAGCAGGTTGTACCAAGAAATCTGGAGAACAACCCCTTGGCCTGCGGACTGCTGGATACAAAGTTGAAATAACCACTAATACCACAAGCAAAAATTCTGCTGTAGACCATCCAAAAATGATTGCAATAGTACATCAGCAGAGAACTACCAATTTTTGTGGACACCAATTTCCTTGCGGAGACCTTTTTTTTTTTTAAAAATTTATTTTTTTTTAATCTGTAAGATGACAACAATTAACCAAAACCAAACCAAAGCCAAAGCCAATGCCACTTTTACATTAATTCTTATGAAGTGACCCAACAGGACATAGAACTGCCCCAAATGATTGCCAGAGCTGTAAAAAGCAGCCTATTTATTTCTCCTGTGAACTGGGTTCCAACTGTCAACATTTTAGCTTATACCTGAGCAATTAACCACTGTATGACTGGGGCTGCTAATAGCAACAATATCTCTTATCTGATTTTTATAAGAATTAATGATGTCTGTATCAACTTTTACACAAAGTTTCATGTGTTACAGACACCAGTTAAAAGTAACAGGTTTTTTTTCATTTTCTACTAGTTCATTTATAAAATTTGAATACATTGTTTTTTTTAAAAATCTTTCCATTTCTTTTACCCCCTCACCCATCAAATTGCACAAGCCCATGAGTAATCTCCCTCCCTTTCTCCTGCACATCCTCATCCGTTTACTTCCAACCTCTCCCACCCCTCTTGGTTCCTTATACCCATTCTACATTAATGGTTTTATACAATATATACCCTTTTGGGACTGAGTTCACTCGGCATAATGCTCCCCAGTCCCTGCCAAATTAGATAATAATTTGCAAAATCATAGCTTCTGTGGGCTGCATGTTGTTATTACTGTTATGTGCCATCAAGTTGCTTAGGACTCATAGTGACCCTATGTACAAGAGCCCTAAACTCTGCTCTATCCTGTGCCAACTTCACTGTCTCTGACACACCTACTCCCATTATTCTAATCACTGAATCAATCCATCTCATCAAGGGTCTTCTTCTCTTGCACTGTCCCTCCACTCTCTCAGACATGCTATCCCTCTCCAAGGAATGATCCCTCCTTGAAATATGGCCAAAGTATGTCAGACGAATGGTCAGAATTCTTGCCTCCAAGGAGCAGTCTGGTTTCACCCTCTCTAGGTCAAACCTGTTTGTTCTTCTGGCTGCCCATAGTATATTCAACACTCTTGTCCAGCACCACAGCATGAAGGCATTAATTCTCTTTCTATCATCCCTCGTCAAATTCCAGGTTTCCAATGCATAGCATACGATTGCAAAGACTATGGCCTGGATCAGGTGCACCTTAGTCTCTAGCCTGATGTTGTTGCTCTTCAGTATTCTGGAGAGGTCCCTGACAGATGACTTTCCCAATGCAATTTGTCTCTTGCTTTACTGGCTGCTGGTACCAAGAGTGTTGACTGTGGAGCCAAGCAAACTAAAACTGTTAATTATCTCAATCTCTTCACCATCCATAATGATGCTGTCAATTGGCTCAGTGGTTAGAATCTTTGTTTTCTTGATGTTGAGCTTCAATCCATATTGAAGGCTGAAGTCCTTGACCTTCTGCAGCAAGCATCTCAGGTCCTCCTCAATTTCAGCAAGCAGGGTTGTGTCATCTGCACCAGGTTGTTGATGATTCTTCAACCAATCCTGATGCTACATTCCTCCTCATACAGCCCAGCATCCTGGATGATCTGTTCTGCATACACATTGAAAAGGTATGGAGACAGAATACATCCCTGGCAGACACTTGTCCTGAGTTTGAACCAAACAGGGTCTCCTTCCTCTGTTCTGACAACTGTCTCTTGGTTCAAGTATAGGTTTCACACAAATATAATCAAATGTTCTGGGATTCCCATTTTTCTCAGAGTCAGCCACAGCTTGTTGTGATCCATGCAGTCAAAAGGCTTTGCATAGTCAATGAAGCACAGCTAGACATTCCTCAGGAGCTGATAATTTAAATACACTTGGCCTTGTGAAACAACTGAATCTGGTGCCTCTGCCAGCAGGCAGGAACACAGTGTAAAGCATGGAAGAGTCCAGTTCCCAGAGGCTGCCAGGAGACCATCTACTATCTTTGAGAGAAAGGCTGCGGTGCAATCATTATTGTCACGTCTCCTACTTCATTAAAGTGGGGGGGGGGAACAGTCAAATAGTGGACACTTGACTGTGGTTATATTATTTAATACAATTAATGTGTGAATATATTTTGTTGGATATCACTGATCTAACTCTGACATAAAATGTCCCCCTATGTGCAACATATCAAAATAAAACTATTACATTATTCATCATTACAAGAACATGGAAACAGCCAAAATGTCCAACTACAAACAAATGGATTGAGAAATTATGGTACATTCACGTAATGGAATCTGTTTCCATGTTCTTATAGTAGGCATGACAATAAGGCACCACATTCAGTTGTTTCTCAAGGCCAACTGCATTCTATGTTACCAGTTCCAGAGTAGACTAAGGCCCTAAAGTTCAAAATTGCTGTAGAGTGGGAGGGGAAGAAAGAAAATAGCATAGCTGAGAGTGCTTGAGTTGAACAACATCTTAAAGCCAGTTGAACTGGACCCAAATCCTCCACTACAGTGGGACTGATTGTAATGCCCAGGTTCCCAGTGTCCTGGCAGGCGGTCCCAAGCATTGGTAATTTGCTACGCTCAGAGAGCAGAACAGATTTCATGATTATGACGATAATGGTTTCATGAGTGGGAATGGAGCTCTAGAGGTGACTCCATAAGGTTACCTCTGGCCTAAAGCAGGATGAAGATATAGTGGTTAAACCATGAGTAGTTGTTTGTCCTTGAGTCTGAACTGAACCACAACTGACCCTCCAGTAAATTTTTAGAGTAAGTTAATCCTACTGGAGGAGATTTTTCTGCCTCTCCCAAAGAGCAGTTGATGGATTCTAACCATGTGCCTTTCAGATTATAGAGCAGCGTTTTATTACTCTGCTCCCAGATATCCCTAAACTACAAGTTAAGCCTAGTTTTATTTAGGTTTGTCTCTCCTAACCTCTTTCTCTGCAGAGGAGTAATCTTAAACTTGTCACAGAAATGAGCACATTAGTAATTTTAGTTGTGTTTATTTCTATTACCATATTTTCTTAAACACACAAACAAAGAAAATGAACAGTCTGAAAGCAACCAAATAAAAACCATTTTGCTTTCTCATAACACTGATTTTCAAGTCCCACTGTAACCTAATCATGTAAAGAAATGAGGAGTGGTGTATTATCACTTTTATGACAATTAATGTGTGTTGTTATGTGCTCTCAAATCTACTATGATTCATAACAAACCTATGAATGAAAGATCTGAACCCTGTTCTATCCTTTTCCAACCTCACACTTCCTGACACATAAGAGCCTATTGCGGCAGTTACCATGTCAATCCACCCGGTTGAGGGTCTTCCTGTACTTCATTGACCCTCCACTCTTCCTAGCATCATGTCCTTCTCCAGCGAATAGCCCCTTCACCATTAATGTATAAACTATAGTGTGCCCAGCTAAAGTAGAAGAATCACCTGGTTACACACAACCATAGCATTTTGAACTCTGTATTCATATGATCCTACTTATATTCTCACATGAAAAATTGTTCCATAAGAACAAGGATCCTCTTTATTTCCAAAACTACCCTTACACAGTCAACTGTTGAAAAATATTGGACATTTGGGCAGAAAAGAATGGCAGCTATTGAATGAACATAGAAAAATCAGAGACTGGAGCAGTGCTCAGAGGAGAACAGTGATTTTCTGGAGAATATCTGTCTTCCTCAACCATTAGCCAAATGCAACAATTTCAGAGGAAGAAACTGAACACATTAATGTCAAGGAAATTGGACTTAAGAGATCCATCTGGCAGTGTAAGTGTATACTCCAAGGTGATTTTTTGGAATTTGTTTACAGTCCTTGATTTCTTCCGTCTTTCTACTGTGCATATAAGTTTGGCTCAATAGTTTATCAATCTCACTACATCATATTTCTACTCTCATGGAGGTCTTCTGCTTCCTTATGTATAATTAGCAATCCAACACAGGAAATGTCTGCTGTTTAACAAATGGTAGATCATGTTTGTGTCTGGGGAACTGACCAAGAGAGATCTCAAATTTAGAACGGAAATAGCAAAGCAAGTTTCCCCTTCATGATTTAAATAAAATCTTGGCATTCTTTTCTGCTTACAGCTCCTACATTTCCATGTTTACAAGGGAAATAAATGCATTCCTCGTAAACAGATGAAAATTCATCCCAGTTTACCTGAAATGGTAGCAGTTGTATGTTCTCGTTAGGAATGATAAAATTTATGACTCCTTCTCAGAAAGAAATACATATGACTACAATCTGAAACAAGGTGTGCTGTGTAAAGTGGACAGCAGAGGGGGGAGAAAAGAGAGCGGCATTTATACAAAGTGAATGAACGGAAAAAAATTAAAAAAAAAAACCTAAGGAATTTCAGTTCTTCTAAACCCATTCTGCATCATCTCATTCACAACCTGTTTAAACCCATCTGCAAACTAATTTTCTTACTTCCTTGCAAGCCTATGTTCATCCTTAGCTCTGACCCTTATCTGAAAATATTACAATCCCCATTTACCTCCAACTCCTCTGTGACTGCACACCTTTTTTCCACATCAGTAACTTTTCTAACATATTTCCTATATATAATTGATTTTGGTCAAACATTCTTCTAAGTGGCATTTGCTCTACAGAGGTAATTTGTGGTGGCTGTGATGCTAAACACTGTAACATTGATGTGTTAAGTGCAATAATGGTTACCAATGGTGGACAGTGTTTGGTGGAGCTCTCCGATTAAAACAAGCTTGGAAGCAGGAGTGGCATCCACTTCCAAAATAGCTTGCCTCCAGAAACCCTATGAACTCGGAGAAATTATGAAGGTTATACAAATGTTCAGGTCTTTCAGGGTTGCTGTGAGTTGCCTACAACTCAATGGCAATTAGCAACAACACCACATTCTAATTTCTACTGCATTGATTTATTTTAAAATATATCTCAATATTGCTTTCAAATGGTACTATTTGATTATAAGCTTTTCAACTGTTCTTTATATTTATCTTTCCAATATTCCAATTTTTCAACCACTTAGAAAGATTCATGAATTTCAATTGCATTTTTTTTCTTTTCCTAGAGTAGTGCTGATTACTCAAAAAGCAGAAGTTAACGAGTTAGAAGAGTTAGGAAGGCCGCACATGATGTTACCACGAGTCATAAGTAACTCTAGGGAAACTGCTTTGAGATGTTTCAAGGTAGTTAATTAATTTGAGGGCTCTGGTGGTCTAGTGGCAAAAAACTGTACTGCAATCCCAAAGTCATGCAGTTCAAGATCACTAGCTGCTCTGCCAGGAAAAGGATGGGCAATTTCCATTCCTGTGATTAACTGCCTCTGAAAACTCTCCAAAGGGTCGGATCCTACTCTACGGTACACAACAATAACAACAACAAGAAGAAAAACAATTAATTTGAATTATAGGAGAAGCTCAGATATTAATTCAAAAAGATAAAGTTAGTCAGAAAAAGAGCTTAGCTTGGAACTCTCTTCTGCCAAATTTGTTTCAATAAATTTTGAGTTTAAAGATTTTTATATTTAATAATGCAAATTTATTTAATTAGCTCATGTATGTCTTTAAAGATAAAAGTATTTTTTTTCTTTTAGTTTGTCAAAAATGGACTCAAGACAACCTCAGGGAAAATGAGGCAATCAAGCCTCACAGTAAACAAAAAAAATACAGGATGTGAGGTCAGTAGTTTCACAGAGAACAGCTTACTCCACATGGTCCCATTATGCTCTCATTGCCCTTTGGCACTTAAAATCCTACAAATTAAAGAATAACTCTTTTGATGTAATTGTTATGATTCTACTAAAATATCCATGGGAAAGATAACTAATTAAACTTTACTCTGAATTTATAAGGCCAATTTTGGTATATTCAATTACATACTTAAATTTTAAAAGATTGAAGAAAGAGGTAAAAATTGCTAATTCTTGACTAAGTGGGAGAAGAAAGATTTCCTAAGAACAAAAAGGATCTGGAATAAGGGGATTATAAGTATGAATAACAATAAAAGATATTTACTTTGTCTAACTCTAAAGAAAATTGTCCATATAGTTTAAAGAAAAACACAATACTTTTTGATGTATCAATTTCTAGGTTGAAAATATTATTTATTTCTTGTTAGAATTGCTTTTATGAATTATACAACTCTTCTCCTATGAATTATTTTAAAGAATAAGGTGCACCTGATTTAAGCCATGTTCTTTTCTATTTCTTGTCATGCATTTGCAAGTTGGATAATGAATAAGGATGGCAGAAGAATAGATGCCCTTGATTTGTGGTGCTGGAAAAAGATTATTGAATACCCTGTGAACTGCCAAAAGAACAAGCAGGTATGTTTTGGAGAAAGTAAAATTAGTGTGTTATTTCGAGGAGAAGATGGTAAAGCTTTGTCTCACTTTCCTTGGTTATGTTGTTAATAAGGTCAAATGCTTGGAAAAGGATGCCACGTTTGTAAAGGTAGAAGGGCAGTGAAAGATAGGAATATCTTCAAGGAGGTGTGTTGACACAGTGACTATAAATTTAAGTTCAAATATATCAAATATGATGAAAATGGCAAAGGGTACTACAAGGCTGAGATCTGTTCTTCAAAGGATTGTTGTGAGTCATAATCAAGAGTTGAAATTGTTGACAGCTTCAGTTTGCTTGGCTCCACAATCAACAGTCTTGGTACTAGCAGTCAGAAATTAAAAGTCAAATTGCATTGGGAAAGTCTGCTGTCAGAGAAATCTCCAAAGTACTGAAGAGCAACAATGTCAGTCTGAAGACTACGGTGTGCCTGATACAGGCCATGGTCTTTGAATAATGAATAAGGATGGCAGAAGAATAGATGCCCTTGATTTGTGGTGCATCAGAGATCTGGGCAATGACTAGGGATGATAGGAGGAGAGTTGGTGCCTATGAGCTGTGGTGCTGGAGAAGAGTAGTGAATATACCATGGACTGCTAGGGGAACAAACAAGTTCACCCTGGAGAGGGTGAAGCCAGGCCGCTCCTTGGAGGATAGGATTCTGAAACTTCATCTGATATACTTTGGACATATTTCCTATGAAAACCCACTGGAGGGTTAGCTATGAGTAAATTCCAGCTCAATGATATACAGCAAATTATTTATCTAAGTCAGTAAATATTTTTTCCTCAGTAGACTCTGACAAATTATGAACAAGTTTAAAAGTTTATAGTAAGTTTAAAATATTTTTGCTTTAAAAAAGAAAATTACTTTTAAAAAGCTATTTTATTAATGTGTTACAATTACATGAAACAAAGGAGAACTGCTAAAATTTCTTCAAACTGCATAAGACAATTACTGAAAAAATAGATAACTAGTAAGACATGTATCAATATCCAGAAAGGGAAAGGGGAAAAGAGGATAGAGTGGAAAAAAGGCAAGGTCAAAATCACTAAGGTAGCAGACTTTAGTGGATATATTAGGACTAGGAGGGGAGAGAGAGAGAGAAGGATAGGAAAGATTAAATGCAGACTAGAAAAAATGGAGTGATAATAGGTATAGGTAAATGTTGTTGTTGTTGTTGCTATGTGCTTTCGAGTCATCTGCAACTCACAGTAACCCTATGCACAATAAACCTAAATCCTGCTCTATCCTGTGTCAATCTTATTGTCCATGACACACTTACTCCCATTACCCTAGTCACTGAATCAGTCTATTTCAATAAAGCTCTTCCTCCCTTGCACTGTCCCTCCACCCTCCCAAGCATGATGTCCCTCTGCAAGGAATGGACCCACCTTGCAGCATGTCTGAAGTATGTCAGACGAAGCTTCAGAATCCTTGCCTCCAATGAGCAGCCTGGTTTCACCCTCTCTAGGGTGAACCTGTTTGTTTTCCTAGCAGCCCATGGTATATTCAATACTCTTCTCCTGCACCACAATTCAAACGCATCAACTCTCCTTCTGTCATCCCTAGTTATTGCCCAGCTCTCTGATGAATAGCAAGTAATTGCAAAGACTATAGCCTGTATCAGGCACACCTTAGACTCCAGAATTACATCATTGCTCTTCAGTACTTTGATGGAAACTGTTGATAATCTTAATCTCTTCACTATCTATCATAATGCTGCCAAGTGAGAATCTTTGTTTTCTTGATGTTGAGCTTCAATCCATATTGAAGGCTGTAGTCCTTGATCTTCTGTAGCAAGTGCTTCAGTTCCTCTTCAGTTTCAGCAAGCAGGGTTGTGTTACCTGTATAATAGAGATTGTTGATGAGTCTTCCTCTAATCCTGATGCCGCAGTTCTCATAGAGCCCAGCCTCCCGAATCTGTTCTGCATATAGATTGAAAAGGTATAGAGATAGGGGCACTTTGAGTCGCAGCATGTAACAACAGCGTATAACAAAATCAGTGGTATTTAATTACATAAAATGCAATGTAAGTTAGGTATCTTATTAAACACATTATATATGAATGAAATACAATGTAAACAAATTATTATATGCAAACAACTTAAGAAATAAATAAATAGAAGGCTAGATTTTTACTTGCAAACTGTTATTTTGACAGTCTTTGATGTATAATGTGTACAATATTGTTCCTGAAATATAATATCAGTAAGAAACATTTAAAAAAACCCAAATAAAATAAAATAATTTTACAGAACCAAAATTAACTATATAAGAATGAAGAAATTAAAAGATTTATTTTACAGTTTATGTACGAATGTTGCTAATTTTCAATGTTCTATTTTGTACATGTAAGAAGTGGGATACCTAGACCAAGAAATTGTTGTGTAAGCAAAGCAAGGCAACATTGTTGTTACTGTTGTTGTTGTTATGTGCCGTCGAGTCGTTTGAGACTCATAGTGACCCTATGTACAACAGACCTAAACCCTGCTCTATCCTGTGCCAATTTCATTGCCTCTGACACTCCCATCCCGATTACCCTAGTCACTGAATCAATCCATCTCATAGAGGGTCTTCCCCTCCTGCGCTGTCCCTCCACCCTACCAAGCATGATGTCCCTCTCCAAGGACCTGTCTCTCCTTACAACATGTCCAAAGTATGTCAGATGAAGCCCCAGAATCCTTGCCTCCAAGGAGTAGCCTGGTTTAACCCTCTCCAGGACAAATCTGTTTATTTTCTCAGCAGTCCATGGTACATTTAATACTCTTCTCCAGCGCCACAGCTCAAAGGCATCAATTCTCCTTCTTTGCTCCCTAGTCATTGTCCAACTCTCCAATGCATAACAAGTGATTGCGAAGGCCATGGCTTGTATCAGACACACTTTAGTCTCCAGAGAGACACTGCTGCTCTTGATTACTTTAGAGAGGTCCCTAACAGCAGACTTTCCCATCAAAACATATTTCTTGATTTCCTGGCTGCTGGTGCCAAGAGTGTTGAACATGGAGCCAAGCAAACTGAAGCTGTGAACAATCTCAATCTCTTTGCTATCCATCCTGAAGCTACCAATTGGTCCAGTGGTGAGAATCTTTGTCTTCTTGACATTGAGCCTCAGTCCATACTGAAGGCTGCAGTCCTTGACTCTCTGCACCAAGTGTTTCAGAGCCTCCTCAGTTTCAGCAAGCAGGGTTGTGTCACCTGCTTAACGCAGATTGTTGATAGATCTTCCACCAATCCTGACGCCACACTTCTCCTCAAAGAGCCCAGCCTCTCAGATAATCTGCTCTACATACAGGGTGAAAAGGTATGGAGATAGGACATATCCCTGGCTTACACCCTTCCCAATTTTCAACCATGCAGTGTCACCCTGCTCTGTTCTGATGACTGCCTCTTGGTCCAAATATAGGTTTCGCATTAGCACGATTAAATGTTCTGGAATTCCCATTCTTCTCAAAGTCAGCCACAGTGTTATGATCCTCACAGTCAAATGCCTTTGCATAATCAATGAAACACAGATAGACATTCTTCTGGTATTCCCTGCTTTCAGCAAAGGTCCATCTAACATCAGCTACAATATCCCCAGTACCATGACCCCTTCTAAACTCAGCCTGACCACCGGCAGTTCTCTGCTGATGTGCTGTTCCTGTCATTTTTGTGAAATCAATGATATTATTCTGTAGTTTCCACACTCAGTTGGGTCACCCATCTTTGGAATGGAAACGAATATAGATCTCTTCCAGTCAGTTGGCCAAGTGGTTGTTCAAGGCAACATTACATGGTTTAAAATTAAGAAAGGTGTGTGTCTGAATTGTGTTCTATCTCAGTACATATTTAATTTGTATACTAAGCAAATATTTTGAGAAGCTGGACTTCTTGAAGAAGAATGTGGCATCAGGATTAAAGGAAGAATATTTAATGATCTTCATTATGCAGGCGACACAAACTTACATGCTGAAAGTGAGAACTTGAAGTGCTTGCTACAGAAAATTAAAAGAATGTAGCCTTGAATATGGATTGCATCGCAACAACAAGAAAACAATTATTCTCATCAGTGGACCAATAGGCAATATCATGATAGATGGGGGGAAAGACTGACACTATCCACCTTCATCTTACTTGGATCAACGATCAATACACTGGATATCAGCTTTCGGGAGATTAGGAGATATGTTGCACTGGGCAGGAGAGACCAATACTTGGAGAAGGACGTCATGCTTGGATACGGTGCAGCCAGAGTTCTTCTTGGAGGCAAAGATGATAAAGCTTTGTCTCACACACATTGAACATGTTGCTAAGCGACCCTATTCTTTGGAAAGTTTAGGATTGGCAAAAGTTAGGAAGACTCTCCACCAGCTGAATTGACACAATAATTACAGCAAAGGGCAAAAATGTGTTAGAGATGGTGAAGATAACACACAATAGGGAAGACGACAGAGCTCTACTCTTGGTAGGGTAATAATGAGTCATACTCAAATCAAAGACATCTAACAATACTTATGAAACAAGGAAGCTCTGGTGGCTTAGTTGTAAGGAATTTCTCTGTTTCCAAAGTGCATGGTTTAAAGCTACAAATTTTTCTGTCACAGAAAGATAGGATATCGCCTTTCATGTGATCATTGTTTCTGGAAACACAATATAGGGTCAGCTATGTGTTGATTCCTTATTCAAGTACAAAACAGCATGATCAAATAAAATATCTCCATAAGTGCATTAATTAGCAACATCTTATTAAAAATTAAATTGTCAATAATTTCATTTTCTTTGAATTCACAATCAACTCCAGTGGAAGCAGCAATTAACAAACAATATGATATTGGGAAATTTTCCAATGTGTTAAGGAGTCAAGATGTTACTTTGAAGACTTAGGTGTCCCTGACTCAAGTCACAGTAATTTAAATTACTTCATATGCAGGCACTTGAAAACTCAACAGTGAATAAGTGAGATAAAAGATGAGTTGATACCTCTGAATTATAATGTTAGCAAAAATTATTGAATATTTCACAGACTGCCAAATCTGTCTTGATAGAAATGTAGAAAGAATGATTCTTAGAACAAATATGGTGACACTTTTTTAATATACTTTGGGTATATCATCAGGAAAGGCCCAGTCCTGGAGAAAGACATTAAGCGTGGTAAACAATAGAGTTTGCAAAAAAGAGGAAGACCCTCAATAAAGTAGACCTACACAGTGGCTACAACAGTAAACTCAGGCACTACAGTAATTGTAAAGATTGTAACAAGCAGGCAATGTTTCTTTCTATTGTACATAAAGTTGTTATGAGTTGGATCTCAACAAAACCACCTAATTATCTCCCTCACTGTTTCTATTAATTATATAAAGGCTGTTTTGCTTTAGTTTGGTGCATTTATCTATGAAATATGACATATCATAACTATCTGAACCCTTCATAAAAATCATGAACTTTCACAGGATTTCATTAATGATCTTCTTTGATCATCTTTCTTTTGTGTCCTTGCATAGGATTCATTCTGACCTCTGTCATTCTATTCTAGGTGAGAACTTACTCAAATGTGGACTTATCCACTTTGATGCTAACCATCAAACCTACTCACCCTGAGGCTTGTTAGCTTGACACGCTGAAGAAAATAATTTTTATTAGCTGAAACTCCTCAAGGAAATAGAAAAGAATTTTTTTTAAATAGAATATTTATTTTATGCTGGTTTACCCACCAAGCTCCTATACTTTGCCCTTCCTGCTGGATCATTCTTATTTCCTTTGCCCATCCCTCCCTCCACCCATCAAACTGTGTGATCACTCCCCACCTCACCTCACCCCAACCCTGCCCATCTTCACCCCTCTTCTCTGCTCTCCCTCCTGAATCCTCATACATATTATACAATAATGGTCTTATACCGTATTTGTCGTTATGGGACTAAATTATTTCATTTAGCATAATGTTATTCAGTACCTTCCAATTTAGATAGTAATTTATAAAATCATTGTTCCTGCATGCAGCACCATATTCCATCATGTGAATGTACCATAATTTCTCTATCCACTTTATTGTATTTCAACATTTGGGCTCTTTCCATGTTCTTGCGATGGTGAATAATGTTTCTATGAACTTTGGTGTACAAGTCTATATTGGTACCTCAGTTCTCATTGTCTTGGGGTATATTCCAAGCAGTGGAATAGCTGAGTCATATGGAATTTCTATGTTCAGCTTTTTGAAGAAGCACCAAACTGCCTTCCAGAGTGGTTGTACCATTTTACAATTCCACCAGAAATGTATGAGAGTTACTATCTTGCCACATCCTCTCCAACATTTATTACTTGCAGTCCTGTTAAACTTTGCTACTGCTATTGGAGTGAGATGGTATTTCAATGTGGTTTTGATTTGCATCTCTCTTATTGCCAGTGATTTTGAGCATTTCTTCATGTGTTTGTTGGCCATCCAAATATCTTCCTCTGTGAAAAGTTTTTCAATGTCTTTTGCCCATTTTGTAATTGTGTTATCAATCTTTTTCTTGTGGAGTCCCTGTAGGATTCTGCAAACTTTTGATATGAGACCCTTTTCTAAAATGGTATTGCCAAATGTTTTTTTCCCAGTCAGTAGGTTTTCTTTTCACTCTATTAAAAAATGGCTTTGATACACACAGGAATTTAATCTTTACAAGGTCCCATTCATCAGTTTTGCCCTCTCCAGATTGTGCATATAAGACTGTATTTGGCAGTCTCTTTATAGCATAGACTAGGCTGTCTAAGCTTGATCCCAGTTCTTCTCTGATGAACTTCATGCTTTTAGGCTTTACTTGCAGGTCTCTGAGTCACCTTTAGTTGATTTTTATGTATGTTATGAGATGTGGATCCTGTTTCAGTTTTCTGCAGGTAGCAGTGCAGTTTTGCCAACATCATTTGTTGAAGAGGTTGTCATTTCCCCATTTGTTAGGTTTTATTTCCTTGTATAATATCAGTCAACCATAGATAGCTGGGTTTATTTCTCACTTTTCAATTTTGTTCCATTGGTCTATATGCCTGTCATTGTAAGAAGAAAGACTACTCCACTGTGTGTGATCAGTGCCCCTAACAGGCTTGATCAAAAGAGTGTGTAGAAGGAGTGAGATATAAACAGAAAATTTTCAAACTGAAGATATTCATGTCAAGTGTAAAAATGATGGGACCAACATGCATTACTAGGAAATAAAAAGTCAAGACATCTTCCTTCCCTTTTTTGTGAAGAATGTGTTAAGGTAAATTTGTTCCAGAAAAAAAAATGTACTCCTAATTATTGCTGTTATGTGTCATTGAATTGGAATTGACTCATAGCTGCTTTTCAGTGGATTTTGAGTGTTTGTAAATTGTACTGGAGGAAATGGCTCACCTTCTCCCACCTCAGAGCAGCTTGTGAATTTCAACTGCCTACTTTTGTGTAGGCAAGCCCTGATGACCTAGTGGCAAAGGTACACAATACAAATCCACCAGTTGTACCATGGGGGAAAGATGGGCAATCTCCTGTGAGATTAAACTGCCTCTGAATACCTTCTGGAAGGTCATCTATGGGTCAGTCCCTAACTCAGTAATACACAACAACCACATCACTTTTGGGTTGGCAACATAACACCTTACCCACTAGGCCACAAGCTTCCTGTTCCTAATTATAAATATGTATAACTGACTATAATTGTGTAAAATTAAACCATCGGAAAATAATTACCTTAATGGTAACTATTTCCTAACCTTTCTATTTCAGCTATCTGCATTACAGAAGATTTCAAGTTGAAGCTGATGCTGCTTGTCTCACTTCTCTGATTAAGAGGAAGTGGTGAACGATGCAATGAACTACTCAAAGCTTTTCTTAGTCAAGAGGTAAGGGAAAAGGAACTCATATTTAAGTGTCTTCATGATCTGTACATCTTCATAGATTTTATTGAGAAATTTTTCATTACATAAGCAGGGAAATATGTTAGCTGGAATCCAAGATTTTTTTATTGTTTATTTCCTCATTTGCTGACCTTCCCTGTTTCTGTAACCACATTTTTGTCAGAAGATAGCTTCAGCAGGAGAATCAAGGTCTTTCTTGCATGTCCCACGTAATGGGGGCTGTTTTGTCTTAATACCAGCAGCTCTTGCTTTGGTAAGTTTAACTCTTAGAGCTCTTTGAAATCAAGATTTGTTTCATTCTTTATGTAGCTAGAGCTCTCTTTCTGTGTGAAATAGGAAGGCTTTGTAATTTTGCTAGTTGTTATTTGTCATTGAAACAGAATCAAGTCATCAGTTACACATCAGCAGGTATTCAGAGGCTATAAATCACAAGGGAAGAGATTGTTCATCTTTCTGGTACTGAGCAGCTGGTGGATTTGAACCACGTGTTTTTGAGTTGGCAGTGCAAGTCCTACTAGCAGGCCACCATAGTTCCCTATCCTTTTACTTATCATCTACAATTCCAACTCTATTAGTCTTTAATAAAACTTTTATCATTCATAACACAATATATAATTTTCTTCTTTAACACTAAAAAAAGGAGAAGGTACTAGTGTGAAGACTTTTTAGAGCAAATTAAAATTAGCAAAATGATAGCTATTAGCAAAATGCCTGTTGTTCCTGTTGTTATGTGCCATCAAGTCACTTGGAATTCATAGCGACCTTATGTACAAGAACCCTAAACCTTGCTCTATCCTGTGCCAAACTTATTGTCTCTGACATTCCTACTCCCAATTGCCCCAGTCACTGAATTGATCCATCTCATCAAGGGTCTTCCTGTCTTGCACTGTCTCTTCAACCTCCCAATCATGATGGCCCCCTCCAAGTACAGTCCCTCCTTACAACATGCGCAAAGTATGTCACATGAAGCTTCATAATCCCTGCATCCAAGGAGCAACCTGGTTTCATCCTCTCCAGGTTGAACCTGTTCACTCTCCTAGTAGTCTATGGTAATAAAACCCCAAACATTTACATATTTAGAAAGGCTTGAAAACCAAGTCATAAAATAAATTGAGAAAGATTAATACAATTTGAGAACAGTATGTTTCCTAGATGTTTAATAAATCATGAAAAACTATATACAAAGTCATAGAATCTGGACGTTTGAAAAAAACGAGGAAAAAAGAAGTATTAACCAACATTTACTTAAAGCCTTCTCTTTTTATGGGATATGTTTGTGCTTATTGTCATTTAGTTTTCTTTATCTGCTTAGTAGATTTTTATTTATTTTTAGATATATGACCAATAATTTTTGTTGCTAACACAACTTCTACTGTATCTTTCTTTCTCATGAACAATCCCAATTTTGTTTAAATAACAGACCTCTTCAGCAAAAGTAGGCTTAGCTTCAAGAGATTAGTAATTCTGGTTTAACTCTGTCAGAGGAGTCATAGTTCCCTTTGACAATAATGATTTTGAGATAGAAGTCTGGCTGGCTTTTTGCCTATTAGACCTTGGAATAGGTAATAAAGGTGTTCCTAGAAAAAATATCCCCCTTCAACTAATTAAAATAGAAGAGAACTGGAAGAATTCTTTCACATTTTAGATTTCCTTTAGTAAATAAATTCCTTTATATTATACTGATATTGCATTTTTAAAAGAAAATTTTTGCCATTGAGTTGATTCAGACTCATGATAATGTCAAATTGCAGAATAGTGTTCTACATATTTTTAAGGCTATTCAGAAGCACGCTGTCATTCTTTATTCTAAAGTCCCTCCTGATGTGTTTGAACTGGTAACTGTGTGTTACTAGTTGCTTAACCATTTTGTGCCACTTAAAGACACATTACTGTCTGTGGTTTTTTATGTTGTTGTTGTTTCTTACACACCTTCAAGTCAAATACAGCTCATAGCAACCCTATGGACAGTCATTCTGAAACCTGCCCTATCTCATGCCATCCTCATCATCACTGAGACACTAGAGCCCATTGCTGAAGTCATAGTGTCAATCAGTCTTCTTGAATGTCTTCCTCTCCTTTGTTGACCCTCTTACCATTCCAAACATGATGTCTCTTTCCAAGGAATACCCTTGCCTAGCTACATATCCAAAGTATGAAAGACAAAGCTTGGTCATCATTGCCTCCAAGGAACACTCCTTGGTAGTCCTTAAAATTCAGGTAAAGTGCTGATGGGTTGGAAGATACAAGCAACCGAGACAAATGTTCTCAAATCACCAATACTTTTTTATTCTGGCCCTCTCATAATTGGACCAAGACAAGATAAATTGATTTTATCTTCTGTAAGTCTCCTCAGGCTCAATATGTAAGAAAATATCTGGATTTACCCAGTCAATCTTATTTCTAAGACACACACAGAGTTCTGAATTAAAGTGAGAGCAATAACAAATCTCAAGTAGAGATCTTTAAACAAATATTTGTCAATGTTTCTGAGATCGCAAAATATTTTATGGGAAGAGAGTAGAAACCTTTAAAAGTTATTATGGGTAGTTTGAGTTGACAAGATTATACTCAAGAGGGAATACATTCAGAAAACTTAATCAGCATGTTCAGAAAGTATACGATTGGAGTTACATGAAGTCTCTGGTTAATCAAAGAATCTAAGCTCTGATAATTTCTCAAGATAAAACAAGTGTCTTTCTTGCTTTGATTGGTATCTCCCAAACTTATTTGATCACACAACACTTTGTTCCTGCCATATGTGAACATACTGAGTTACTCTAATTTTTGTTTTGGTAAAAACATTCAAACTAATTAAATTTTACTTTAACTGCTTTGAGATGTGGTCAACTCGATGACACATAACAACAACAACTAAGGATAATACAGTCATAAAGCTACTGTTATCTGGAGCATTGATATAGTACTATTTTGAAGTTATTTTTTTTAATTTAGGAGAAAATAAAACATTCATACATACTCATTCTAGAGCATACTATGAACCTTTAATATAAATAAAATTCAAGCTCATTGTTGATTTAGAACGGACTCAGAGTTTGACACTCCATTGAGTTTGTGAGGCTCTACATTTGTGCAGGAGGAGTTTGACTAGTTTCATCCCCCCTCAGAACTGCTGCAGGATGCTAACAGCCAGAGTCGTGTGGCCTTTGGGTTAGCAGTGAAACTCTCTGTGAATTAAATACCCACCATAAGTTTGCATTTTAGAAACTTTTATTTTTCTCCTAGAGTTCATAGAGAGAGATGCACTAGATTCTAGTTAATCAAGGCTGCATTTTAATAAGATCCCAGCAATTTTCTGCATTATGTTCAAAGCAGCCAATCTGAAATCCATGGCCATGAAGTCCCTTCTGATCCATGGTAACCTGAGTTGTATCAGATTAGAAAGAACTGTCTTCTATAGGATTTTAAATGACTAATCTTTCAGAAATAGATCGTGAACCTTTCTTCTGAGGCAGCTCTGGGTGGACCTCACTCACTACAGACAGTTCTAACCATTTGTATCACGCAAAGGATTCCTATGCAAAATAGCAAGGTATGCTACCACACACATATAGAATAACACTTTTAGTATACAAATTTTATAAACCCATTGTTATGGTATTGGTTCCTGCTCACTGCAACCCCTCCTATAAAAGGTTTTGAGTGTATAAATTTTCAGAGAAGGAGACTGCACATCTTATGTAACAAATAGCAGATTTAAAAAGCTGATATTTTAGTTAACATCCTAATACACTATGCATTATGCCATCAGGACACTTTATTACTCTTCTTGATGGTGACCCACCTTGCATTGGTATTTCTGGTCCAATGGCCACCATCACCAGGACAGACACTTCCATCTCCAACTCCTCCTAATAAAGTCAAGCTCTGGAAGTCCCTTGCTCCCATAACTTATATCTCGTCTGATTATGAAATGTATTAATAATTATCCATGGAAAGATTACAACAATGGAAGAGAAACCTGAAACAAGTACACATAATGGAAACAATGGCACATCTTGTAGACATATCCATACTGATTTCAAAAACAAAGAGTGGGACCAGGAATGATTTCTATTTCTAATTTTTCACTGATATATTCTGGCAGAAAGTGAAGCAGTTTATTTCTAAAAACTGCTTATTTTCATACAAGTTTAGATTCTTGAAGGCTTCTCTATATGGACTCAGAAACACTATTTCAGAAACTTGATTCATGTCCCTGGAGCTGCTTTCATCGAAACTTTGCACACATGAACGCTACTGACTGATCTAATCTTGTAAAGTAGAGCAGATAGATAAACTCCAGGGGGATATGATAGATGTTGTTCATTATACATAGGTAGGCCTGGGCAAAAACCATTGATTTTGAAATGTCAAGACTTTTTCCCCTCCAACTTTCCCCGGTATCTCAAGGAAGTCTTCCAGAATCATAAAAAAAGGGTAAATAAAAATGCATTATAAAATAAGTTACATGGAAGCTTAGAGCAAATAATCAACCAAACTTTAATACCTATACAGGGATTTCTGATATGCATTATTGTTATTCTATTACATATTTTATTAATATTAAGATTTATTACATATTTTATTAAGATTAAGATTTATTACATATTTTATTAAGATTAAGATTATGTTTATTTTTTCTCCCAGTATATTATTCACCTTATATGTGTTATCCTATAATACTGTATATGCATTTTATCCAACCTATCCCATTTTTTATAAGTACTTTTAAGCACATTAGCTTTTATTCTGTTAGGATTGTTCTACATACAGGCAAGGGAGCTATGGTGGTTTAGTGATAAAGAGTTGCAATGCCAAACCAAAGGTACTGACTTGAATCCACTAAGGGCTCTGGAGCAAAAAGATGGGCAATCTCCCACAGTGTGATTTACTGCCTCTGAAAACCCTCTGGAGGGTTACCTATGAGTCCTTTCCAGCTCCATGGTACTAAATAACAGCTGCAACAACATAGTCAAGCACCTTAATTTATGAAGCCCAATTTTCAAAGATATAAAAGTATGATGCTGCTGATATATGTGAGTGAACTACACAGACTAGGCATTTTCCTCCTATTCACTGATAACACTATAAGGTATCCTGCCAATTACATGTACAACTCTTTTCCATAGGAATTAACAGAAAATTATCTGTGTGGATGAAGTAGTAAGAATAGATTTCACAGAAATAGGTGGAATTGAACTTAGGCATTAAAAAATAGATGATGTTTATCTATGAAGAGTATCAATATAAGAGGCTTATGTAAACACGGACATACAGATGGACATGATTTTGGCATATGTAGAGGTAATGAGGTTTCTGTCTTTGTAAAGAAGTTTTTGTTTTGGAAGTCAATGGAATAGTTACCTAAGAGTCTATGTGAAAGTTAGATGGTACAAAAAATTTGTACTAACTTAAAGGTTGATAAATTGAAACCAATTAGTAGTGCTACATGCACAAAGAAGTCTGGTATCCGGCTTTGGTAAAGTCTATAGTCAATAAAGTTCCTTTATGGAGAAATTCTACTCTGTCATTCATAGTGACTCCAAGAGTCAGAATTGGCTCAGTGGTAGTAGATTTAGTATTTTATGATTCTATGGTTATTTTATGCTGTTAATGCACCATCAATTATAGGAGACAAAAGTTAATGAAAAGGATGATAAAAATAACCTATAATAAGGTTAATTCCTTACTCATAGTCATCCCATGCACAGTGGAACAAATTGCTACCCAGTTCTGTGGTATACTAATGACTGGTGATAAAATGGGCTATTGTGATCCTGTCTGATATATTGATTGCTACTAAAGAAAAATAAAAGATCCATAGCATTTAAAAGGCAGATTTTCAGAAATAGATCCATAGGCCTGGAAAGAGACATCACATTTGGAAAGTTTGAGGATCAGCAAAGAATAGGGATACCATCACATCAACAAGATGGATTAAGACAGTGACAGTAGCAATGGACACAAGTGTATCAGAGATGATGAGGATAGCATAGAATAGGACAAGGTTCATATCCATTATTAATACAGTTGCTGTTAGTCATGATTAACTTGCTGGTACCTAATAAGAA
>NW_006399820.1:4887931-4891417 GCF_000299155.1 Elephantulus edwardii | reverse complement strand
TTTGGGATTACAGTGCAGCTTCTTGCCAATAGGGTTTAAATCAATAGAGTAATTTGAGTTCAGACATTAGACTATATGGTGCATAAGTTATCTATGATAAGATCTCTATTGTTATTATTAGTTATGCTTGAGTCAATTCCAACTCATGGTGACCCTGTGTATGACAACTAGATCTGTTCTACAGGATTTTCAAAGCTTTCACCTTTCAGATGCAGATTTGTCTTACTTCCCAGGTGCCTCTAGGCAGGTTTGAAATGCCAAGCTCTTGGTTATCAATCAAGAATTCAAGCATTTACATTGTTCTGTGCACTACACAAACACAGTTGTACCTGTAAACACATAGAATAATATTGAATAATAAGAGAGAAAAGTTATTGTAAAGAAAGGAGAAACTGATTCTGCAAAAGCAGATTTGAGAGTTAATGCCTTTGTGTTTATTGAATGGGTGTGAAGGTAAAGTGTGTGGAAAAATAGCACAATAAAAGCCAACCAGCTGGAGGGCATCTGTGGTAAGACCATTTCAAGGTAGTCTTAGAGGTACTATTAAATCACAGATCATTACACTAAATGCTAATTGAATGGGAGGGAGCTTCATGTTTCATTTTTTCTTATGTTAACCAAACAGAATGGTGAGCACAGCTGGAAGGTGATTATCATCCAGAAAGATTCTTTTACTTAGTCTTTAAATACTATGGAGTGACAATTGCTCAATTAACAATTACTAGTCACTGTTCTAAGCTCTGGTGGTCTAGTGGTTAGAATCTGCACTATAATGCTGAAGTCAGGTGATTCAAACCTCCATGGGAAAGATGGGTAATTTCCTTCCATGGGATTATTGCCTCTGAAAACCCAAGTCATTCTTCTAGGGAGCTCTAGGGGGGTGGCGGGCTAGGGATAAGAAGCAATGCTACAATTCCAAAGGCACAGAGTTCAAATCCACCAGCTGTTTTGCAGGAGAAGAATGGACAGTCTCCTATACAATTTACTGCTTCTGAAAACTTGTTGGAGGGTCAGCTATGAATCAGTTCCAACACAACAACATAGAAAAATAAGAAGTAATTGTTCCAATCATTGAACTAGTCACAATTCTTAAAAAAAATTTTAGACAATTCAAAGTACCTACCTCATAAACTATAACCTCTTGTTCTAAATAGATACATTAGAAAGTCAACTAGTATATTTTCACCTTAGAGAAATAGACTTTGGCTCCATTTTCAGTTTCTCCATTAAATGATAATTATTTTGGTGAAAGTAATATTAAAAAGTTATAAAGACCTCTGGTGACTTGGTGGTAAAGAGTTGTGCTACCAAAACAAAGACAACCTGGTTTGAATTGATAAGCAACTCCTAGGGAGAAAGGTGGTCAGTTTTCCCGCAGACTGTCTCTGAAAACCCACTGGAGGGACAGCTATAAGTTATTTCTGTTTTGGGCATATAAAACAACAACCAAAGAAAAGTAATATGAAGTTATAGAATTGTTTTCCTTGTGATATTGATTGAATTCTGTGCTCCTAAATACTTGCTGGACTCATAACTCCCAGATCAATGAATGCAATATAATGAATTGCCTTCTACAACATAGTCTAATGCAATGGAGTTAGTGTCTTTAATAGTGTTAAAAACAATGTAACTACTTTTCATAGTGCAATATAATGTAATGCAAACTTTTAAAGCTATACAGGTATAGAGTTGATCCTTAATTTTATTACTTCTGAGTTATATAATTACCTAGGTATATACTTAGAGATATAAAAGCATGTGATGGCAGAAAACAGAGTGATGTTAAGATCTTTCATAAACAAAAGAACCCCAAGGATCTCCAACAACCACCTGAAATGAGAATACATGTCAAGTTTACTGATTTGGAATTTTACCTTCTAAAAATGTGGAGGGAGAAAAGATTTATTCTTTACTTATTTTGGTACTTGTGTTGTAACATTAGTAGGAAATAGGGACATGTCATTTGTGAAAGATTATTGGCAATGTGAGCCCAGGATAACTAGAGATCCTGACCCAAAGCATGGTATATAATAACATTTAAAAAATCATAGCTACTGCTATAAAGACTAAATTTCATTTTGGTCATCATTTTGTGGCACAGTTCTGTGATTGCTATGTTGTTGCTATTGTTATTAGGTACCATCAAATAAAGTATCACCCATAGAGACCCTATCAACAAGAGATGTGCCAGTTCTGTGCCTTCCTTAGACTTCCTTCCACACTAGAGCCCATTCCTACAGTCACTGTGTCAATCCAACTGTCCTCTCCTTCGCCAATGCTCCATCTTTCTGAGTATCATGTCCCTCTCCAAGGAATAAACCCCTCCTAGCAACATGCAAAAAGTATGTGAGGTGAAGTTTTTTTATCTTTGCCTTCAAGAAACATTTTGGCTGTACTTTCTCCAAGACATATTTGTTTGTTATTTTAGCAGTCCGTGAGATGTTCAATACTCTTCTCCAACACCATAGCATAAAGTCATCAATCCATCTTTTGTCATCCTTATTAATTGTTCAGCTTTCAGATGCATAGGAAAAGATTGAAAATTCTATCATCTGAATCAGATGTACCTTAGTCCTCAAATTGACATCATTACTTCTCAATAATATGGAGACGTCAAAGACTGCAAAGTTCCTCAGTACTATATCTCCTGATTTACTGACTAGTGGTACCAAGGGTGTTAATTGTGGACCCAAGTAAGATGAAATTGTTAACAGTTTCAATCTTTTCTCCACCTATCTTAATATTGTCTATAGCTCCAATGTTAAGTATCTTTGTTTTTCTTGACATTTACATACAATCCATATTGAAGGCTATATTGTTATTTTGTAACCAATGCTACAAGTCCTCCTCACTTCCAGTAAGCAAGGTTGTGCCATTTGCATCACACAGATTATTGATGACCTTGATGCCACATTCTCTTTCATAGAGTCCAGCTTCTTGAATAATCTGCTCAGCATACAGATTGAAGAGGTATGGAGGAGGAATACAACCCTCATAAATTTTCTTAATTTTAGACCATACAGTGTCCTCTTACTCTGTTTGGACAACAGCCTTTTGGTGTAGGTACAGGTTTTTGCAATTAAATGCTCTGGGATTACCATTCTTGTCAATGTTAGCCAACTACTTATAATCCACAAAATCAAATGCCTTTGCATAGTTAATAATAATTAGACATTCTTCTGGTATTCTTTACTTACAGCCAGGATTTGACATCAGCAAAAATATCCTTGGTACCATGCCCTCCCTCTTCTAAATCTTGCTTGAACTTCTAGCTGTTCTTTAGCCATGTACTATTCTAGCCATTTTCTAACCATCTTCAGGAATGTTTTGTTTGCATGTGATGCTAATGATATTGTTTGGTAGTTTAAACATTCTGTAGGTCATCTTTTATAGGAATGAGAACAAATACACACCTCTTCCAATCTGTTGGCCAGACAACTCTCCTACAAATGTTCTGGCATGAACACATGAAACCTGTTAATTGAA
>NW_006399820.1:4863270-4865107 GCF_000299155.1 Elephantulus edwardii | reverse complement strand
GGTGCGGTTGGTGCAGGATAGAGCAGGGTTTAGGGCTGTTGTGCATAGGGTCACTATGAGTCGGAAACGACTCGACGGCACATAACAACAACAACAACAAGAAGATGAAATCAATATTGAAGGCCCTCAAACTTCTGCAGCAAATGCTTTACCATTGATCCTTGATCATATTACTTTCTGAAATGGTTTTTGTGTCAGTCAAAACCACTACTACAAACTCATGCACACGTACATCTTTACATAAAAATAAATTTATTTATTTACCTTAATTCTGATTACTGTCTAGTGAAGTAGGTTTAATAATTTTTTCTAAATGTCAATAATTTGTTGAAAGCAATGCAACTAGTAAACTGTACATGTGGAGTAATATATCCTGTTTGACTCACACATCTTCACTGTTTTTCATCAGTTCCAAAGAGTATTTTTCTTTTAACCAAAGCCTTAAATTAAAAGAAAACACCTTACAATTAAGGAGCTCTTGATTGCTTAGTGGTAAAGAGCTGCACTGACAACTCAAATGCATATAATTCAAATCTACTACCTGCCCTGCTGGAGGAAAAATGGAGTTTTCTTTCCTTAAAGAATTGCAGCCTGGGAAAACTGATTGTTGGTTACTGTGAGGTGGAATCAATGTAGACACATAAACAATAAAGTGAATCATTGTCTTAAATTGTACCGTACTCATAGTTGATTCCTCCACTGGCCTTCTGAGGCTGTAAATAGCACGGGAGGAGACTGCCTATCTTTCTTCTGCTCGTAAATTCAAATACCAGAGACACTTGATACTTGGAGAATACACACACATACATCAAATAATAATTTTCACTCCAATTTTCTAAGAAAATATCTGTAAGATTATGATAACAACTATCATTAGTATAATACTGAATTATTTATACAGTAAACTTGTCACCTAAGAGAACACTCTGAAATAATTAGTGCTGATTTTACACATATTTTATGAGAAAGAAAACATAATTATAAGTCTTAAAACCAAATCAACACATTTTTACTCCAAATTCACTTATGATTTAAATATTCCATGTAATATTCTTTGACTAGAAGTCTCTTTTATGAAGCAGAAAGGACATTTAAGGTATGTTAAAACCTCTCCATACCAAATCCCCGTGGACATGAGATTTTTTTAACAAGATGATTTGTGGGATGATTTCAAGGACGCCATTCATGAAGAAAGCAAAAGGTCATGAAAAAACATAGTTTTTGTTGTTGTTGTTAAGTGTCGTTGAGTCACACGCAACTCATAGCAACCCTGTGAAGGAGAGTGCTCAATGTTTGTGAGTCTTTCATCCTCTCTCCAGGCTCATAGGGTTTCCTGCTATTAGGAGGCAAGCTATTATGGAAATGGATGCCACTCCTCCTCCCCCCTCCAAAAAAAAAATGGTAGGAAAAAAAATGAATTGGATATCAGAAGAGACAGTAAATATTGCACTGGAGTATTGATAAGCTAATCTAATGGAAAACATGTCAAAGTGAAAGATCTGAACAGACAATTTCAAAGGGCAGCATAGGAGGACAAAACAAAGTATTACAATGGAATGTGCAAAGAGTTGGAATTGGAGAATAAAAAGATAAGAACTTGCTCTGCATTTCTCAAGCTGAAAGCACTGAAAAACAAATTTAAGCCTGCTGTCACAATATATGGGCAACATATTGAATGATCCAGAAAGCACCAATAGAAGTTTGAGGGGAATATGCCAAGGCACAGTAGCAGAAAAAATTTATTGGCACTGAAAAATTTCAGGAAGTACCTGTTGAACAGGAGCCAATGGTAATGAAGGTGGAAGCTGAAGTTGCATTGAAGATACTGGCAAAAAAA
>NW_006399820.1:4860583-4862690 GCF_000299155.1 Elephantulus edwardii | reverse complement strand
CATGTGGAAACTATACCTGGATCAGGAGGCTGTTGTGTGAACAGAGCAGGGGAGCACTGTATGGTTTGGAATTGGAAAGGGAATGTGTCAGGGTTGTATTCTCTCTCCATACTTTTTCAATCTACATGCTGAACAAATTATCTGAGAAGCTAAACTCTATAAAGAGGAAAGTGGCATCAAGATTGGAGGGAGACTCATCAGTAACCTGCATTATGCAGATGACACAACCTTACTTGCTGAAAGTGACCAAGACTTGAAGCATTTATTGCAGAAGACCAAGCCTTCAGTATGGATTGTGTCTCAATATCAAAAAATCAAAGATTCTTAACACTGGACCAATAGGCAGTGTCATGATGGATGGAGAGGGGATTGAAACTGTCAACAGCTTCATCTTGCTTGGATTCACAATTAACACCCTTGGAATGAGAAGTCAGGAAATAAGAAGACACATTGCACTGAGAAAATCGGCATTTAGGAACCTTTCAAAATTATTGAGGAGTAGTAATGTCACCTTGAAGATTAAAGTGTGTCTGATTCAGGCCATAGACTTTCTGATTACTAGCTATGCATCAGAAGCCTGCACAATGAATAGGGATGACAGAAAATAAATTGATGTTTGAACTGATGTGCTAGAGAAGAGTACTGAACATCCTATGGATGGCTAAGAAAATGAACAAATATGTCTTGGAGAAAATGCAGCTGGAGTGCTATTTGGTGGTTAATATGGTGAGGCTTTGCCTTACATACTTCGGACATGTTGTTAGGAGGTGCTGTTCCTTAGAGTAGAACATGATGCTGAGAAGGGTGGAGGGTCAGCAAAGGACAGGGAGATGCTCAACCAGATGGAATGACACAGTAACTGCTGCAATGGGCTCTTGTTTATCAGGAAGTGTGAAGATGGTGCAGGACAGAACAGAGTTCAGATGTTTTGCTAATAGGGTCTCTATAAGTTGTGCTCAACTCAACAATATCTAATGACAAAAATAACAACTACCAATAAGTTAAAATGAAAATTTGAAGAGAACTTTAATACATCCTTCAGGTTCTTCCATTAAGTCTGTTCATTCTTTAGCATGTGTTCATTTTTTAAAACACACACACTTTTTTATTTAAAAATATTTCTTATTCTATTATTTTGTTTGCTTTTTTAAACACAAAGTAAGTATATTTGATTATCTGAAACTGTCTGTGATTTAAAAGAAGTAAAAAGAGAAGCTACCAATTTAGATAGTATATATGCAATTATTTAATCAAGAAAATGTTTTTTCCATTCAGCACATACCATTATATGTTTCAAATCTATTAAAAGTAGACAAATGTGCCAAGAGGAAAATGAGCCATTTACGAAAATAGAAAAAAAAAAACAAGGGACATGAAGTCATACTATTAGTAATCTGGGAAATATTAATTAAAATAATGAAACAATTTTTTATCCATTTGAATGCCAAAGAGCAAAAATGTGTTTAAGAAGATACACACAAAAATAATTCATTCTCTCTCTCTCTTTCTCTCTCTCTCTCTCTCTCACACACACACACACACACACACACACACACACACACACATATTAATGTAAGTATTCCACTATACTGTATTTTTGTGCACTGAATCCACCTGCTGTTTCATCGAATAAAGATAGGCAATCTCCTCCCTTGTGGTTTACTGCCTCTGAAAACCCACAGAGGGTCAGCTATGGGTCAGTTCCAACTTCATGGTATGTAAGAATTAATAGTATAAACATAATATTCTATGACAAATATATATTATTACTATATATAATAGAATGTCTATTGTTGTTATGTGCTGTTGAGTCACCTGTGATTCATACCAAACCTATGCACATTAGCTCTGAATCTTGTCCTATCCAGAACCAATCTTACTGTCTCCAATATACCTATCCCTATTACCATTCTCTGTGTCAATTTATCTCATCCAAGGTATTCCTCTCCTACTTAGTCCTTCCACTTTTACAAATATGATGACCCTCTTGAAAAAATGCCCGAAGTATGTGAGATGTTGTTGTTGTTATTATGCGTTGTCGAGTTGTTTGCGACTCATAGCGACCCTATGTACAACAGCCCTAAACTCTGCTCTGTCCTGTGCCAAT
>NW_006399820.1:4857964-4859043 GCF_000299155.1 Elephantulus edwardii | reverse complement strand
TTTAATACTTCCTGGATCATTTAACATTTGCCTACAAGGAGCAAATTTGTTTCACCCATTCAAACAGGACAAACTTGTTTGTTCTCTTGGAAGACCACGGTAAGTTCAAGGCATCAATTCTTCTTCTATATTCCTTATTCATTGTCTATTTCACTGATGCATAGCAAGTAATTGCAAAGACCAAGGCCTGGACCAGGCACACTTTAGTCTCTAGACTGACATCTTTGCTCATGAGCACTTTGGAGAAGTCCCTGATTGCACACTTTCCAAATAAATGATCATAAATATTTAACTGCTTCAGATAGCAATTTTACAATATTCAATAAGTTAAACTGGAGGTGTTTGCTTCAGAAGGTCAAGAATTGTAGCCTACCATATAGATTGAAGCTCAACATCTGCAATACAAATATTTTCACCACTGGGCTGACTGGCAGCATCATAATAGACAGTGAAGAGATTGAGATCATTAACAGCTTCAGTTTGTTAAGTCTATGATCAACATTCTTTACTAGCAGCCAGGAAATTAAAAAAATGAATTGCACTGGGAAAGTCTGCTGACAGGGATCTCACCAGAGTATGGAAGAACAACAATGTCGGTAAAGAGACGTCTTCGAAGAGGGACATGATGCTTGGGAGTATGGAGGGACAGCACAATAGAGGAAGATACTTGATGAGATGAATTGACTCAGTGATTGGAGTAATAGGAGTATGTGTGTCAGAGACAGCAAGTTTGGCTCAGAATAGAGCAGGGTTCAGAGCTCTAGTATAGGGTCTCTATGAGTTGCAAGTGACTTGATGGCACATAAGAACAACAAGAAGAATGTCCATATTCTTTAAGCCTAACCTTATATATGTTGGTGTATATCCTAGAAAAGGATAGACTGATATATATAGAGATGATAGAGATAGAGAGAGAGAGAGAGATGATAGAGATAAAGAGATAGATAGAGATAGAGATAGAGATAGAGATAGAGATAGAGATAGATAGAGAAAGAGGTAGAGATAGATGCAGAGGTAGAGGTAGAGATAGAGATTAGGTAGAGATAGATATGGATATTATAGAGATAGAGATAGAGATA
>NW_006399820.1:4842204-4857059 GCF_000299155.1 Elephantulus edwardii | reverse complement strand
ATATATATAATCTTGGATGAATATTAAATGAAAATGAAATAAAAAGCAGGTTGATTGAAACAACTGAATGTATTAACATGAGCCATGCCTATCTCATAATGCTAAGTAAAGAAAGTAAACTGAATGAGAATTCATACAAACTGATATATTTACTTGAATAAAGTATAAACTTTTAAAAAACCCCAATTTTTATATTGTTTTTAAGTGCCTAATTAAGTAGTTCTTAACCTGAAACTCAACTTTTTGCCATCTTTACTGATGGGTCAGAATTTACTGATAGGTGAAAATTCCAGGGAGGTTTCAGCTGTAAAATGTTAGGGAAAATATAGCCTACTTTTTCCTAAAGAGCAGCTTGTGGATCCAGTGGGTTCTCAAAGGCAGTTAATTGCATCGGTGGAGATTACTCATCCTTCTCCAGCAGATCAACTGGTGGCCCCAAACCACATGCCTTCGGGATTGCAACACAGTTTCTTACCATTCAATTCCCAAATATCTCCTAGATCTTTCTTGTATAATTTAAATTTTATTAATTTGTTTTCCCACACCCTAGGGAAAAGATTAAACTATTTTGTAGGAATATTGATAGTAAATCAACTTTCATTCTGTGGATTACAATAAACTGTACAAAATATAATGGTAATACAGTAAGGACAGTCAACAAATCACTTATTCCCAAAACTTTAATAAAAAAATTAGAAGCAAGTCACTTCAAAATAATTACATTAATACTTCCTGAATCAAAAGACAAAATGACAAGTTTGTGAATCAGATTACATAGCTAATGTTTTCTTCTAAAACCTAAAATTAGATTTCACCCCAAAGAGCTAGTACTTTTAATTGTTTTTGTTGCTGGGGTGTCTTTTTTGCGGGGGAGGGTTGTTAAATTCTATAATGTGGATTTCATTCCCTCTTTCCCTTCTCTTACACCTTAGAATTGGAAATCAATCTGGTCCTTTACAACACACACAGATAGATCAAGATATCTGTACATTTTTTAATTTTGTTTGTTTCTTTTATTCAGGAATTGCAATGTCCTTATACCTGGGGAAGCATGTATTTTACTTATGAAAAATCAGTCATTAGTCTTTCAAGATCAGATCTTCATAAAGTATCATTATACTCTTAAGAAAATAGTTTTTCACATAGAAGGATGTTGTTGTTGTGTGCCATGGAATAAGAATTGACTCAGCTGATCCTCCAGCAGGTATTCAGAGGTACTTAGCCATACAGGAAGAGATATACCCATCCTTCTCCCATGGAACAGGTGGTGGAATTGAAGCATGTGCTTTTGAGATTATAATACAGCTTCTTTTTTATTTTCTAACTTTTATATTGGTTTACTTGCAAAGTTCATATACATTGTGTTTCACACTATTCTTCATTCACATTTTGTTTTATACATTCACATTCATAATGTTTTCTAAAATTAATCTCGATTGGACTATGCCACCATTACTCTGTCTTTTCAGGTCTCTGGAATATCTTTCCTATCTCCTTTACCCACCCCTCCATCCACCAAATTGTGCAAGCCCGCGGTTTCACCCCACTCAACCTCACTCCTCTGCACACACCTTTTCACTCCTTGTGTCTCAATTCGTGTTTTACTAGTCGTTCTTCTATTTTTACAATACTGATCTTACGCAGTATTTTTCCTTTTGAGACTGAGTTAGTTAACTCAGCATAATGTTCTTCAGTATCTCCCATGTTATGTAGTATTTTTTTTAAATGTTGCTCCTGAATGCTGCATAGTATTCCACTGTGTGAATGTACAATTTCTCAATCTGTTTAGTTGTGGATGAAATTTTGGCTGTTTCCACGTTCTTGCAATGGTGACTAACGCTTCTGTGAACATTGGTGTGCAAATCTCTGTTAGTGTCTCAGTTTTCATTTCCTTGGGGTATATTCCTAGTAGTGGAATAGCTGGGTCACATGCAGTTTCTATGTTCAGCGTTTTGAAGAAATGTTAAACTGACCTCCAGAGTGGTCATACCATTTTAAAATTCCACCGACAGTTCAACCACTCTGCAAAGCAAGACAGCTTCTTATCACTAGGCTACTAGAAATCCCTAGTCAATTTCTACTAATGGAGAATTTACACAGAGACAACATCACAATTATATGACAGCCTTATGATATATGTTATGCTCTCGTCTGTCAATGGACTATGTGACAATCTATCTCATCAATCAATCCTTCTCACTCCTTGGTTTCCTACATCACCATATATAATGCTTTCCTGTAGTATATTATCTTTTCTAATGATGTGTCCAAAGCAAAAAAATTCAGACATTGCATTTTTGTGATCATTCTCTAAGATTTTCATGGGCAAATTTTCAGAAGTTGTCAGACCTTTCATCCTGATTTGCTTTAGTCTGGAAACTCACCAAAACCTGAAAATAATGAGTGGTCCTTCTGGTATTCAAGACGTAATTGGTATAACAACAAACAGTATTCAACAGAAGATGGGTGATGAAGTTATATTCATTATATTTCTTTTTAGTTTTAATTTTATCTATTTAATATTCTGGACAGAATTCTATTTTTTTTCTTGTCCTTGTTTTGTATATGGAAATCAGTTCTACCATAGTCCAAGATTTGTTGAGGAAATTATGACATTTTTATTTAGATGCATATCCTGCATCATTCAACTACTTAATTATTCTTTAAGAAACCAGAAAATGTTATTAAAACCTTATTAAGATTTAGAAAAAGAAGTCAATCTTCTATAATACTAAATATGACAGGAACTTTAGAAATAATCTATTTTAATCAGCTTATATGTTTTGTCATTTTACTTTTAGATCTTCACTTTTTTCTCATTCCAGATGTTACACAATGCATAATTAAATACAAATGGCACATAAGCATAACTTCAAAGCAAAAGCTTCTAAATATTCTATTCTTCAAAAATAACCACTCAAAGCAATTGGATCAATATAACTACAACTTTTTCCTGAATCCAAGAACATAATTAGGATTGTTTCTATCATATTTACAAGTTACTAAAATATATGCAAGGTTTTAGAAATAGCTTCTTTATGCTTGATATATTACTTACTTACATACCATCTACTTGCTTTTGTCAAGAACTGTTTTTTAGTATATAACTAATTATGTGTATTTAAGAGTCCCAAAGGTTGTATTTCTGGATTTAATTATGTTCTCACAAAATATGTGCTGAAATACTACTCTATACACCTGTGCATATAATCATTTTGGAAAAAGACACTTTTGTTGTTATGTGAATACTATGAAAACAACAACAAAACCCTCTCAAACTTCATGTCATCAAGTGGTAATCAGTTAATAGCTCACCTTCCAGTGGTTTTTCATAGCTACAGACCTTAGAAAGAAATAGTCTATCTTCTCTTGTGGAGAGATGCATGGACTCAAACCACCAGAGAAGCTTCATCTTTTGTTTAGCAGCATCTCCCGAAGAATTATGCCTGAGTTCCCTTATGTAAGTACTGTTGTATTAATGTCAATAATGAATCATACTCCACTCAAAGGCACTGAACAACAATAACTTCATTTAGCGTGTGTCTAAAACCCAAGTACTTTCAAAATACATCTAAAACAACAGATTAGACAAAGGCACAGGAAGCTCAGATAAGGAAGGTCAATGACACATCATGTAAAGTTTGCCAAGAAATCAAGGCACAGAAAAAAGTCTTCTAAAGCCAGTGCCCAAATTTTCAACTGCAATGCCCTTGTTATTGTTATTGTTATTGTTATTGTTATGTGCCATTGAGTTGCTTGTGACTCACAGTGATCCTTTTCTAAAACAGGCTCACTGTCTTTAATACGTCTACTCCATTACTCCATTTATCATTCAGTGCATCTCATCCAGAGTCTTCCTTTGCTCCACTGTCCCTCCAAGCTTCCAAAAATGATGTCCTTCTCTAAGAACTGGTACCTTCTGGGCACGGGCCCAAAGTATGTGAGATGGAGCTTCAAAATCCTTGTCTCTAAGGAACAACTTCTTTTCACCCTCTTTATGATAGACTTTTTTATTCTCATTGCAGACCACGTTCAATACTCTTTTCCAGTAGCACAACTCAAAGGCATCTGTTCTCCATCCAGTTCCTTGATGACTAACAAGTAATTGTGAAGACTAAGGGCTGGATCAAGTGCACCTAAGTGTC
Organism: Elephantulus edwardii; assembly: GCF_000299155.1. NCBI lineage: Eukaryota > Metazoa > Chordata > Mammalia > Macroscelidea > Macroscelididae > Elephantulus > Elephantulus edwardii. Next base: position 4,852,914 of record NW_006399820.1, on the reverse strand, counting down.
TATACTGATGTCGTTTATTTCTTAGCACTTTGGAGAGGTCCCAGAGCAGATTTCCCCAATACAAATTGCCTTTTGATTTCCTGACTGCTGGTGCCAAGAATGTTGAATATGGATCCAAATGAGCTAAAAACAACCACTTGGCTAAGTGACTGGAAGAGATCTATGTTTGTTCCCATTCCAAAGAAGGGTGACCCAACAGAGGGTGGAAACTATAGAACAATATCATTGATTCCACATGCAAGCAAGATTCTTCTGCAGATTATCCAAAAATGACTGGAACAGCACATCAGCAGCAAACTGCCAGAAGTCAGGCTGGGTTTAGAAGGGGTTGTGGTAGTAGGGATATTGTAGCTGATGCTAGATGGATCTGAGCTGAAAGCAGGGAATACCAGAAGAATGTCTATCTGTGTTTCTTTGATTATGCAAAGACGTTTGACTGTGTGGATCATAACGAACTGTGGCTGACTCTGAGAAGAATGGGAATCCCATAACACTTGATTGTGCTAATGCGAAACCTATACTTGGACCAAGAGGCAGTCGTCGGAACAGAGCAGGGCAACACTGCATGGTTCAAAATTGGGAAGGGTGTACACCAGGGATGTGTCCTATCTCCATACCTTTTCAACCGGTATGCAGAACAGATTATACGAGAGGCTGGGCTCTATGGGAAAAAGAGTGGCGTTAGGATTGGTGGAAGATCTATTAACAATCTGTGTTATTCAGATGACACAACCCTGCTTACTGAAACTGAGGAGAACCTGAAGCTCTTCCTGCAGAGGGTCAAGGACTGCAGCCTTCAATATGGATTGAGGCTTAGTATCAAGAAGATGAAGATTCTCACCACTGGACCAATTGGCAGCATCAGGATGGATGGGAAAGAGATTGAGGTTGTTCACAGCTTTAGTTTGCTTGGCTCCACAGTCAACATTCTTAGTACCAGAAGCCAGGAAATTAAAAGATGTATTGTGATGGGCAAGTCTGCTGAAGAGCAATGGTGACACTCTAGAGACTAAAGTGTGTCTGATACAGGTCATGGTCTTTGCAATCACTTGTTATGTGTCAGAGTGTTGGACAATAACTAGGGAGGACAGAAGGAGAATTGATGCCTTTGAGCTGTGGTGCTGGAAGAGTATTGAGGGTACTGTGGACTGCTAAGAAAACAAACAGGTTCATTCAGGAGAGGGTTAAACTGGGCTGCTCCTCGGAGACAAGGATTCTGAGGCTTTATCTGACATACTTTAGACCTGTTTTAAGGAGGGACTTGTCCTTGGAGAGGGACATTATGTGTGGGAGGGTGGAGTGACAATGCAGGAAGGGAAGACCCTCTATGAGATGGATTGATTCAGTGACTGGGGTGATCGGGATGGGTGTGTCAGAGACAGTGCAATTGGCACAGGACAGAGCAAGGTTTAGGGATGTTGTACATAGGGTTGCTATGATTGCAAACGACTCGATGGCACACAGCAACAACAACATGTTCCTAGTAGTGGCACGACTGAGTAATATCAGATTTCTATGTTAACATTTTTGAGGAAATGCTAATCTGCCTTCCCATAGTCGTTGCACCATTTTATAGTCTCACCAGCAATTCATAAGAGTTATTATCTGTCAACATCCTCTCCAATATTCTGTTAAAATTTGTTATTGCTACTCGGGTGAGATATATCATGGCTGTTTTGATTTAAATTTCTCTGATTGCCAGTGATTTTGAACATTTCTTCTTGTGTTTGTTAACTATCTGAATGTCTTCTTTTGTGAAGAGTTTTTTCATGTCTTTTGCCCATTTTGAGATTGGGTTATCAGGGTTGTTTGTGGTTTGTTTTTTTTTTGGAGACACACGCAGTAGTATACTTTAAGTTTCAGTTATGAGTCTCTTGTCTGAATTGCCATTAGCAAATATTTTTCCCAATCTGTGGTTTTCTTTTCAGTCTCTTGGAAAGAGGTTTTTTATGCACACAGTGATATATATGGCTTTTAGAAGGTCCCATTTATTGATTTTATCCTGGCCTGATTTTGTAATTTTGTACTATGTTTGATACTCTATTCTTGACATAGACTTATTACGCTCCTGGCATTAGCAATGATATCCCTGGTGACACGATCTTTTCTAAATCCAGTTTGAATTAGTGGCACTTATCTGTCAGCATACTCTTCAAGACATTTCTTAATAATCTTCAACAAGATTTTACTTGCATGTGACATTAGTGATATTATTCCATAATATTTGTGTTATTTTTATGTGCCATCAATTAAACTATTACTCATAGTGACCAGTAAACAGCAAATAGGAAACTTGCTTTATTCTGTGGCATCTTTCCTAAAGCTTTGTGCTAATTGTTGCTATTACCATTACTATTATGTCAATCCACAGAACCTTCACTTTTGTAAGCATGATGTTCTTTTCCAAGGACTATCAATAATATATCCAAAATACGTGAGATTTAGTTTCACCATCCTTGCCTCCAAGGAGCACTTGGTTTCATTTTCTCCAAGACAGACATACTTGTTTCCTTTGAAGTCCATGAGGTATTCAGGACTCTTTTCCAACATCATCACTCATTCTTCTTCTGACATCCTTAGTCATTTTCCAACTTACAGATGTAGTTTTGTTGTTGTTATGTGCCATCAAGTTGCTTGCGACTCATGGTGATCCTATATACAAGAGCCCTAAACACAGTTCTATCCTGTGCCAATCTCATCATCTCAAACACACTCTTCCCACCACTCCATGCACAGAATCAATCCATCTCAAAAAATCTTCACCACTATGTCAATAGGCAGCACCATGGTATATAGAAGATTGAAATTGTTAGCAATTTCATCTTGCTTGGATCTATAATTAATATTCTTGGAACCTGCAGGCAAAAAAATCAAAAGCTGTTTCACATTGAGTAAATCTGTTGTCAAGGTCCTCTTTAAGATGTTAAGCAGAAATTATGTCAGTTTAAAGATTAAAATGCATCTGATTCAAGCCATGATCTCTTCAAGTATTTGTTATGCATCTGAAATTTTGACAATAAATAAGGATGACAGATGAATTGATGTCTTTGTGTTGTGGTATTGGAGAAGGTACAGAATATCCAGTAGACTACTAAAAGAACAAACAAGTAGGTCTTGGATAAAGTGTCTAAAGTGTTCCTTAGAGGGAAGGGTGATGAAATTCCCTCTCACATATATTGCGTATTTTGTCAGGAGGAGCTAGACCTTAGAAAAGGACATGGTGCTTGGAAAGGCACAGGGGTAGCACAAGAGAGGTAGACCTCAACAAGGTGGATTGACATAGTGACTGCAATAATGGGCTAATGTATATCAGAGATGATGAGGATGACATTAGATAGAGAAGAGTACAGGCTCATTTTTTTCACAGGGTCATTATGAGTCTTAGCTGACTTGATAAAAACTAACAAAAAAGCTAATCTAGTGTAGTTCCTAATCTTAAGACGCTACTTGACAATCATCAAGACATAGGTGAAGGAACAGTCATCTTGTTGATGTTGATCACAGGAAAGGTGGATTGACTCTGGAATTGGGGATAAAAAAGGGAATTTCCTGACCTTGGTTTTATACTGATTATGTTATAAAAAGACAAATCTAGGTGGAATACCCAGCATCATTAACTGCAGTTACAGGTTAACAAGATAATGGGATTTAGCAAATTGACAACTTTTCTTTCTTTTAAATTGTTTTATATGATTTAAATGATCAAAGACCAGATGACATTTGGGACAACATCAAGTATATCAGTCATAAAGAGCGTAAAATTTCACTACAAAGAACAAGGAGAAGGTAAAACTAAAAGAGATATGAGAAGAGACTTTGTAAGTTGTACTAGAGTGTTGAGAAGCCAAAATAAAGGAATGCTGAAGTAAAAGAGTTGAAAAAAAATTTCCAAGTGCAGCTTGAGAAGACAAAGCAAAGTGTTCTAAATGATACACAGAGAGCTGAAATTGAAGAATAAACAGGGAAGAACTAGCTGAGCATTTCTCAGTCTGAAAGAACTACAAAAACAAATTCAAGTCTTGGGTTGCAATACTTAGAGATGCTATGGACAAAATCTTGAATTACCAGGAACCATCAAAAGAAGGTGTAGAGAATACACAGAATTATTGTAACAAAAGGAATTGGCTGATACTGAAATATTTTAGAAAGAACCATATGACCAAGAGCCGATGATACTAAAGGAAGAAGTTCAAACTTCACTGAAGGAATTGGCAAAAAAATAAGGCCCAGGGAATCAGTGGGATACCAATTGACATACTTCAACAGGTGAGATGTAGCCTGGACATGCTCACCAGTCTATGCCAGAAAATTTGGAGGACAGCTACCGGGGCGACTGACTGGAAAAGATCCATATTTGTTACTATTCCCAAGGAAGGTGATCCAACAGAGTGTGGAAATTAATGAACAATATCCTTAATATCACATGCAAGTGAAATACTGCTGAAGATAACTCAAAAAAGGATAGAAAACCACGTAGACAGAGAACTGGCAGAAGTTCAAGTTGTATTTAGAAGAGGCCAGGACACTGGGGATATCATTGCTGATGTCAAATGGATCCTGGCTGAAAGTAAAAAAATACCAGAAGAATGTCTATTTGTGCTTTATTGGCTATGCAAATGCATTGGCCTGTGTGGATCATAACAAATTATTAACATTGAAAAGAATGAGAACCTAAGAATATTAATTGTGCTCATGCAAAACCTAACCTAGACCATATTACTGTGTGCAAACACACGAGAACACTTCATGGTTTAAATTTAGAAAAGGCAGCCCTGTGCATGCATACAAGTGCATTCCTTAGGAATTTTTAATGAATGTTTACAAAAAAAGTTGCATTTTCATTCAGATTTGTTGCATTTTCCTCCCTACCCCCTTCCAGTTCATGTTTAAAAGGGCGGGAGGCATTCATTGTTGCATAATTTTCTCCCTTCTACACCCCTCCCCCTGTACACTTTGCTGTGCACCTCTTGTTCTGGACTATTGTCATGCAAATAATGCCGAATCATATATTCCTTTTAAATAGTTCTTTTCTTCATATGTTCCAATGCAGTGAAACAGTGCAATGCAGTCCAATGCAGTATTTATCTCTGCTTTCCTTAGTTTCCCCCCAACCCTCATGCCTCATGTCAGTTCTGTTTTATAATAGTGGTATTACACAGGTACTTGTTATTTTGTGACTGAGATTTTTCACTCAGTATAATATTTTCCAGGGTCACCCATGTTGTGTAATATTTTATGATTTCCTTGTTTTTCAGTGCTACATAGATTTCCATTGTGTGAATGTGCCATCACTTTTTTATCCATTCATGTGTTGATTGGCACTTGGGTTGCTATTGTGAATAACACAGGAGTAAAATGAGTATACATATGGCTGTTGGGGTGGCAGCTCTGGTTTATTTAGTGTATATTCCAAATAGTAGAATTGCTGGGTCAAATGGTATTTCTATTTCCAATTTTTTGACAAAGTGCCATACCACCTTCCATAGTGGTTGTACCATTTTACACTCCCACCAGTAGTGAATAAGGGTTTTAATCTCTTCACCGCCTCACCACATTTGTTGTTTGATATTCCTTACGATTTTCAAGACTATGACCTTTTTGGCACCAGATTACTATGCTTTTTTCTAAGATACCTCTCACCCAGAACCAGACATACTGTCATGAGTCCAACTCTTGGCAACTCTCTGTTGGTTTCTGAGCTTTATGGGAGGAAATGGCCCATTTTTCCTTCCTTGGCGTGACTGGGAAACTTGACTGCTGACCTTTTGATTAGTAGCCCAGTGCATTAAGCACCAGGGTCTCTTGAGGTGCTACTTGGCAGGCTCAAATTGCTAAGCTTTTAGCTAGTAGTTATATGTTTTAAGTCACGTGCCATCAAGGGACTCCTTAAAATGCTAGAAATGTGGGTAAAAAAAGAACATTTCTATTTCTGACTAATCTTTCACACCGTAAGAATTATACTTATTTTGGCTTTGTTTTCACCCCAAGTGGGGGTCAGTGGGTTGGACTTGCTAGATGGCTTGGGCTGGCTCATAGTCCACAAGCATTTGGGCATGCTGGAATTTAAAAAGGAAGTAGGGCCCTCAGGCCAAATGGTAATTGATTTTTTTTTCTGCAATGTGAACACCTGTGTGATAGTTTGTCAAACACCATAATGGGCTATCCATCATGAGTAGTGTTTGGTGGAGCTCCTCACATTGATTCAAGTTTGGAAGCAAAAGTGGCATCCACTTCCTAAACCACATGCCTCTGGAAACTTTGAGGGCCCTTGTATTTAAATGTTGGTTGGGCCCGAGGGCCTCTTGATATTGCAATTGTTATTTCATTTTGGAAGGTCATTTTCTAAGTTATACTGCAACTGTTAATTTTCTGTACTAAGGTAATCTGGGTTTGCTATAAAGCTGAACCTTGTGTCATTGGGGGTCAAATGCCACGATGGCTGTCCATGGTGAACAGTTTTGTGGAGCTCTCAGTTTTAAGACAGGTTTGGAAACAAGAGTGTATCCACTTCCTAAATCACAAGCCTCTGGAAACTCTACAAACTGGAGAAATGATGATAGTTACGGAAAGCCTTCAGGCCTTTTGTTCATAAGATCACTGTGTGTTGTCTTTGACATGACAGCAAGTAATAACAACAACAACATGTTAAGAAAGGTGTGTCAAAGTTGTATCCCTTCTCCATACCTATTCAATATGTATGCTAAGCAAATTATTCAAGAAGCTTGACCTTATAAAGAAGAATATGACACCAGGATCAAAGGATGTCTCATCAATAATCTTCTTTATGCAAACGGTACAACCTTACTTAATGAAAATGACCAAGACTTGAAGCACTTGCTACAGAAGTTCAGAGAGTATAAACTTCAATATGGTTTGCATCTTAACTTCAAGAAGACAAAATTTGTCATCCCTGGCAACATCATGATAGACGATGAAAAGATTGAAATTGTCAACAATTTCACCTTATTTGGATCCACACTCTACATCCACACTTGGTATTGACAATCATACATCAGAAGACATATTCCACTGAGAAAGTCTGTAGTCATGAACCTTTCTAAATTATTGAATAGCATTGATGTAAGTCTGATGATTAAGGTATGCCTGATTCAGCCCATACTCTTTTAAAGTATTTTCTCTGCATCTGAGAGCTAAACAATTAATAAGAATGACAGAAGAAAAATCTATACTTTTGAGCTATGGTGTTGGAGAAGGGTACTGTTTACGTAAGAGCAAACATATCTAGCAGAGGGTGTAGCCAGAGTGCTGTTGTTATGTACTACAGAGTGGAACTGACTCATAGTAATCCTCAAGTGGATTTTCAGAGGTAATTAATCACATGGGAGGAGATTGCCCATCCTTCTCTGGCGGAGAAGCTGCTGACTTTGAACTGTGTGCCTTCAGGATTACAGCATAGCTTCTTACTGTTAGGCCACGGGAGTTCATTAGCCAGAATGCTACTTGCAAGCAAAGCTTCTGTTCATCTCATATACTTTAGGCATGTTACTATGAGATGTTATTCCTTGGAAAAGAATGTCATGCTTGGAAGAGATGGTGAGAGAGAGGAAGAGACTTAACCAGATGGACTGAAACAGTAGCTGCTACAATGAATGTGAGTATGCCGGAGGATGTGCAGATGACACAGGATTGGACAGGGTTCAGATCTGTTGTTCATAGAGTTGCTATGAGTCGTACTCAACTTGACAACATCTAACAATAACAACATATCATTTTCAATTTTATTATTGAAACTTATTTCAAAATTAAAGAAACTCCAATATAAATATTGACCAAATATAAAATTATTTTCTTTTGATAAAGTTGTCATTTGAATAAAAGTTAAGTTACAAAACCTGGTGGCTTTACATTCAATCATTTATTCATATTTTGGATTTTAACATTTATAACAATGCCTACAATATAATTCTACTTTTCCCTCTTCCTCTTATTAGTGCTAATTTCCATTTATCTTTCATCTCCACCTCTTCCTGTCTTAAAGGCTTTATTACTGGTTAACTGTTAATCGTTGGACATCAAGTGCTTTTTTTATTCTTAGGAGTGAATGCCTTCCTGGTTTTATTGTTCACCTTATAGATTTCTCTATTGTGGCCTAGTGGTCAGAATCTGTGCTACAATTCCAAAGGCATGTGGTTTGAATCCACCAGCTGCTCCACAGGAGGATGGGCAATCTCCTCTCATTTTAACACCTCTCAATTTAACGCCTCTGAAAACCCATTGAAGGGTCAGCTATGTATAAGTTTTTACTTCATGTCAACTTCATTGACTAAAATTAGAGCCACTAGATTGAATTTTATTCCAGATTAGACAAGCAACTGTTGTTGTTACGTGCCATCTAGTCGCCTCTGATTCATAGAGACCCTGCATACAACAGTCCTAAATCCTGTTCCATCTTGTGCCAATCTCACTGTCTCTGACACACATAACCCCATTTCCCTAGTCACTGAAATCAATTTATCTCATTTAGGGTTTTTCTCTCCTGTGCTGTCCCTCCAATTTCCCTACCATGATATCTCTCTAAAAGGACTTGTCCCTCCTTGCTACATGTCCAAAGTATGTCAGACAAAACTTCAGAATCCTTGCCTACAAGGAGCAGCTTGGTTTCAGCCTCTCTAATATGAACCTGTTCATTCTCCTAGCAATCCATGGTATATTCAATACTCTTCTCCAACACTACAGTTCAAAGACATCAATTCCACTTCTATCATCCCTCATCATTTTCCAGCTTTCTGATGCATACCTAGTGATTGTAAAGACCATGGCCAGTATCAGGCACTCCTTAGTCTCCAGAATAACGTTGCTTCTCAGTACTTTGGAGAGGTCTCTGACAACAGACCCTCCCAATTCAAAAGACCTTTTAATTTCCTTTTAGTTTGTGGAACCAAGCAAACTAAAACTGTTAGTAATCTTAATTATTTCACCATCCAATGTGATACTTCCAGTTGACCCAGTGAGCAAATCTTTGTTATCTTAATGTTGAGCATCAGTCTATATTGAAGGCTGCAGTCCTTGACACCCTGCAGCAAGCACTTCAGTTCCTCCTCAACTACAGCCAATAGGGCTGTTATTTGCATAACAAAGATCATTGATGAGTCTTCCTCTAATCCTGATGCCACATTTCTCCTCATAGAGCCCAGCCTCCCAGATAATCTGTTCTGAATATATATTGAAAAGGTGTGGAGATAGGACACATCCCTGGCTTACACCCTTCCAAATTTTGAACCATACAGTGTTTCCTTGCTCTGTTCTGCCTCATGGTCCACCTATAGGTTTTGCATGAGCACAATCAAGTGTTCTGAGATTCCCATTCTTAGAGTTAGCCACAGTTTCTGTGTTCCACACAGTCAAAAAGTCTTTGCATAGTCAATGAAACACAGATAGACATTACTTTGCTACTCCCTGCTTTCAGCCAAGATCCATCTAACATTAGCTATAATATCCCTAGTACCATGACCCCTTCTAAACTCAGCCTGCACTTCTGGCAGTTCTTTGTTGATGTGCTGTTCCAGTCATTTTTGGATGATTTTTAGCAGAATCTTGCTCACATGTGATATCAATGATACTGTTTGAGGATTTCTGCATTCTGTCAGATCACCTTATTTTTGGAGTCTGAACAAATAGAGATCTCTTAAGAACCATAATTCCAGAAGTTCCTCAACTTTCTATCGACCAATAATCCTGACTTTCTTTCTTATACCTTTTTTAGGGTTTTTCAGAGTTCTTTCTCCCATCCAGGGTATCTACTATCAGAATGGTCAATAATGGTAATCAGGAATCACTTTAAAATTTGTTTTTAACCTTGGAGCTTTTGAGGTTCAATTGTTCTTTGAACTAATTTTTTCAGTATTTCTTTGTTTTTCTCCTATTTCTTTTTTTCCAGATAGGAAAAGACCAATAGTTCACTTTTAATGATTGCTTGCAAGGTTTTAAGACCCCAGTTACTACTCAGGGAGCTCAGGGAACCTAGTGAATAAAAAGTGTTCCAATCCACTTGCTGCTTCAAGGAACAGAGATAGCAATATCCCTCCAAGCAATTTACAGTCTCTGAAACCTGTTGGAGGATAAGATATGGGTTGGATCCATCTTTAGGGAAATGAGAAAAAAGGTGAGTTACTCCTCACCGAAGTAAGATGTAGAACATTGTTTTTGTGGATTATTTTGTGACAATGAACTTTGATGTCACCCAAACTATGGTCCCAAAATCACAAAATCAGTAACTCCTCTCTCAGGTTGTTTGAGTAAAAGAAATTAAGAAACCTAGAAAATATTTCTTCTTCTTGGCATTGAGAAGAAGTGGATAGATTGCAATTTATACTAATAAGAATGTAGAGATATCATCTGTCAAAATTGTGCAGTCATCACTGTAGACCTTTTTACCGATCTATATATGTTTTCATCCTGTAAATTATCTTTTCACTCTCTTGACAATGTTTTCTGATACAAATAATTTCTAGTTTTTATTAACTCTTAACTTTTCTTATCCATTTTTTTGCAACTGCCAAGATAAATACACTACAGATTACAAAATGATAACTCCTGACAGATAATGTTGTTACGTTGCTGTTGTTATGTGCCGTCGAGTCGTTTCCGACTCATAGCGACCCTAGGTATAACAGCCCTAAACCCTGCTCTATCCTGCGCCAATCGCATTGCCTCTGACACACCCATACCGATTACCCCAGTCACTGAATC
>NW_006399820.1:4839250-4840949 GCF_000299155.1 Elephantulus edwardii | reverse complement strand
GCAGGATAGAGCAGGGTTTAGGGCTGTTGTGAATAGGGTTGCTATGAGTTGCAAACGACTCGTCGGCACATAACAACAACAACAAGGATGAATCTGTTTGTTTTCTTGGCAGAACATGATACATTCAATACTCTTCTCTAACACCACAGCTCAAAGGCATCAATTCTCCTTCTGTCCTCCCTAGTCATTGTCCAACTCTCTGATGCATAACAAGTGATTGCAAAGACTGTGGCTTGTATTAGGCGCACCTTCGTCTCCAAAGAGACACCGTTGCTCTTGAGTACTTTAGAGAGAGGTCCCTAACAGCAGACTTTCCCATCACAATATGTTTTTTGATTTCCTGGCTGCTGGTGCCAAGAGTGTTGACTGTGGAGCCGAGCAAACTGAAGCTGTGAACAATCTCAATCTCTTCGCCATTGATCCTGATGCTACCAATTGGTCCAGTGGTGAGAATCTTTGTCTTCTTGACATTGAGCCTCAGTCCAGATAATGTAGGACCCATAAATTCCTATTTCTTCATCATGCCCTTCTGGTGTTTTTTTTTTAATTTGATGGTACTGTATCAAAGAACATTGGACTCTAATCATGTTAACTCATTTTTTATTAGTGTAGTATTTGCCAATACTAAATAATTAATATCAACTTTTTTGAACTACGTTAACTCACTATGTCCTATGACACTTTATAAGCTTAATCTCTAGTATATTATTACAGTTAAATGCTTATTGATCATGCAATTCTAAAATCATTGCTAGAAACATTATTGTATATGACTGTTATTTCTTTCCAATCCTTTCTTGTCTTTAAATAACTTAATCAAATATTTATTCAAGTGGTTGGCAGTTGATTTAAAAACATTTGCTAGAAAAAAGAAATATATTAAGAAAAATATACTTGAATCTATGATCATAGATCTATAAATATTTTAATTGTATTTTACCTAGGGTAGAATACTTCTGTTCTGAATTGTGAAGAAAATGTTCGAGAATGAGTTTTCTTCCTCATTTGTTTATTGGGAATATTTCTTCAGTAACATGTTATTCCATGCTATGTTAAACTCACAAGTAGAGTGAATCAAGCAAAAAAATATAACAACTTTCTCTATAATTCACAATGTCAGTGTATACTAAAAGAGCTAGTTTGTAGCAAGTTGTACCACCAACTTAAAGGTGATGCCTCTCAAGCAATTAAAATCACCAGTGGCTCTGAAGGTGAAAATGGACAGTCTCTTTCTGTGTGCAGTTTATGATGTTGTTATTATGTGCTGTCACTATGACTCATAGCAACCCTATGTAGAACAGCTCTGAACCCTGCCCTGTCCTGAGCCAGTCTCACTGACTCTAATACACCAGCCTCCATTGCCTCAGTCACTGTATTAATCTATCTCACAAGGGTCTTCTTATCCAGCACTGTCTCTTCACCTTTCCAAATATGATGTCCTTCTCTCAGGATTGGTCTCTACTGACCATGTGCCCAAAGTATGTGAGATGGAGCTTCAAAATACTAGTCTCCACTTGGAGGAACTTTAGAGTAGTGAGAGAAGATCTTCACCCTGAAACCCACAGTGTCCCTTTTCAGCAGGAAGTAGCTAAGAGAATACGCCACCCCCTTTTCCTTATGAATCAGGGTGAAGTCTCTCTCAGGGAGGAGTGATAGGGAATGGCAAAGGACACACAGACAAAGGAGATTAATCAGAACT
>NW_006399820.1:4836063-4839070 GCF_000299155.1 Elephantulus edwardii | reverse complement strand
TAATAAAATTTAATAATAATAAAAAAATACTAGTCTCCAAAAAGAAATTAGGTTTCATGCTCTCCAAGACAGATCTTTTGTTGTTGTTGGCGGTCCATACCTTTTCAATCTGTATGCAGAACAGATCATCCAAGACGCTGGACTGTACGAGGAGGAATGTAGCATCAGGATTGGTGGAAGATTCATCAACAACCTGTGTTATAAAAATGACACAACCCTGCTTGCTGAAACTGAGGAAGACCTGAAGTGCTTGCTACAGAAGAGGAAGCACTGCAGCCTTCAATACATATTGAAGCTCAACATCAAGAAAACAAAGATTCTCACCAATGGGCCAATAAGAATCATCCATATGAATGGTGAAGAGATTGAGAACGTTTACAGTCTTAGTTTGCTTGGCTCCACAGTCAACACTCTTGGTATGAGAAGTCAAGAAATCAAGAGATGTATTGCATTGGGAAAGTCAGCTGTCAGGGAACTGTCCAGAGTAATGAAGAGCAACAGCATCAGGCTGGAGACTAAGGAGCACCTGGTAGGGCTGTAGACTTTGAAATTGAGTGCTATACATCAAAGAGTTGGACAGTGACTAGGGATGATAGAAAGATAATTGATGCTTTTGAGCTGTGGTACTTGAGAGAAAAATGTTGAATATACCATGGACTGCCAGGAGAACAAACAGATTTTTCCTGGAGAGGGTGAAGCCAGATTGCTCCTTGGAGTCAAGGATTTGGTAGCTTCATCTGACATGCTTTGGGCATGTTGCAAGAAGGGATCATTCCTTGGAGAGGGAAATCATGTTTGGGAGAGTAGAGGGATAGCATAGGAGTGTGTGTTAGATAAAGTCCTTTTCTCACACTTCTTTTTTAGTTATGCTCTCCTGCCCTCTATTAGGTAGAGATATTCGGCAAAATCTCGGTGCCACTATTTCTAGCTCTCCAGGGCCTTCCCTCCCCCATCTTCTCACTCTAATTTGTCACCTATCAACACCCTCTACTTCTGACCACCCTTTACCTCTTGATATTGTTAATCCTATAGTCTGGGATACCTCAAAGCCAGTAGTAGCTTCACGTCACCCACATGTTCATATCTCTCTTAAAGATCCTACTAAATTTTAATCATGCCCCCAGTTTTCTATCTCAGAAATTCATTGTCATGGAATCTGCCCTATTATTACCACTCTCCTCAGCCAAGACCTTCTAATACCTAACAACTCCCCATGTAACACTCCCATCTTGTTGGTACACAAACCCTCAGGTACTTACAGACTTGTCCAGGACCTATATACCTCATTAATGAGACTGTCCTCCCATCCACCCCGTAGTCCCTAAGCCCTACACATTACTTTCTCATATACCCCCTAAAACTACACATTTCATTGTCTTTGATCTTAAGAGGCTTTCTTTACCATTCCATTATATCCTGACTCCTACTTCTTGTTTGCCTTTACCTGGACAGAACCACACACACACACATGCACAACAACTAAATTGGGCAGTCCTCAGGATCCAACCAGGGTGGTGGCAATCATCGTTAATAACTTGGCTAGCCCAATTATAAGTCCATTACTAATAATCTGGGTTTTTTTACTGTTAGTAGCACCATGCCTACTAAAATTCTTGCAAGCTCATGTCTATGAAATTTCTCTTGTCGCAGTTAACCAGATGTTATTTCATCCTTATGCCCAGCTGCCCAGCAAGCCATCTCCTAGTCTTTCTTCCCCATCCCCAAGATGACCACTTTAAGCAGGAAGTAGTCAGAGAGAATAAATTGTCTCTATAAAATCAAAAAGGCTGGGATGATAGTTCTGCAGGGTCGACTCATGAATCCTATGATACAACCTCAAGGAAACAGAAGCTACTAACAAGATTTCCCAAGCCATCTGATGCTACAACCTACCTCGTTCACAGCATTCCATTTTCACCCCCCAGCATCAATAGCAAGCACCAGCAGCCACAACCAATCAGTGTGCTACATGACCACTTCCTCTGCTAAGAGACTGCCCACTTCCCACGGAGTCACTAAAAGCCAGTTCATGGGGAGCTCTGGTGGCCTAGTGGCAAGAAGCTGCACTGCAATCTCAGAGGCGCACGGTTTGAATCCACCAGATGCTCTGCCGGGGAAGGAGGGACAATCTCCTCCTGTACCAGTCAGATCTGATTTGACAGTACATGCACACAAACAAATAATAAAATAAAGTAAAAAAATAAAATAAAAAGCCAGTTCAACTTTATGTCTCACGTGACTTCTCTGACCCCTCATTCCCCTCTCTAGCCTGGAACAATGAACCTTGCCTGAGAGACCCCAATAGAAGTATCTTTGATTTCTACACCTGTTTCACAAAACATGGTATGTTCAAGACTCTTCTCCAACAGCACAATTCAAAGGCATTGACTCTTCTTCTGTCATCTTTAGTCATTCTCCAACTCTCTCTCTAAAGCAAAACAAGTAATTGTGAAGACCATGGCCCTGATTAAGTACACCTTAGTCTCTAGACTAGCATCATTGGTTTTCAGTATTTTGGGGAGGTTCCTGACAGCAGATTTTCCAATGCAATTCATCTTTGATTTCCTAACTGCTGGTGTTAAGAGGGTTGATTGTGGAGTTGAGCAAGCTGTAATTGTTAACAACCTCAATCTCTTTTCCATCTACCATGGTACTTGTCTTCTTGATGTTAAGCTTCCATCCATATGAAGACTACAGTCTTAGACCTTCTGCAACAAGTGCTTCAGGTCTTCTGCAGTTTCAGCAAGCAAGATTGTAATATTGGTTGTTGATGGGTCTACCTCCAATCCTGATGCCAGATTCTTCCTCATAAAGCCCTCCTTCCTGATTAATCTGTTCTTCATATAGATTGAAAAGATATTGAGACAGGATGCATCCCTGATGTACTCTGTAGGAAGCCATCCTGAGTAGATCTTAGCTTTGCTACAGATAACACTTCTTTTTTTACTATAATTATATTTTATTAATTTTCATAAACATTTACAGAGATTTTGGGTTTCCATTCATT
>NW_006399820.1:4815827-4833543 GCF_000299155.1 Elephantulus edwardii | reverse complement strand
AATACCTTTCACAATAGCTAATCACAAGATTAAATACTTGGGAATAAATTTAACCAGAAGTACAAAGGACCTTTTCCAAGAAAATTACAAAACATTACTATAAGAAACAAAAAGAGATCTTGAAAAGCAGATAATACTTCTGACATGCAGCAGTGGTACCCTGTCCATCTCTGATTATGCCTACTTCTTTATCTGTAAATCAACACCTTGGGGCATGCCCCTCCCTCTCTATTGTAAACTGATAGCCTAGGGCTGGGTTCCCTGGCTGGCCTCCTCAGCTGCCTGTTTATTGCAGAATTCCTGAATAAACTCTGAGGCTTGATCAGAGAACTTTGACTTACCTTTCTCTCCTGTCCCTGTCCCTCTCTCAATCCACACAGATCCTTCTCTAGAACACGTGTGAACCTGCAGGCCAGTTTCAGTACTCCTTTTCTGACTTTGAAACATGCAGTGTTTCATTGCTCTGCTCTGAGGACTGTGTCCTGGTTCAAGTATAGGTTTCACATAAGCACAATCAAATGTTCTGAGATTCCCATCTTCCTCAAGGTTAGCCACAAGTTGTTGTAATCCACACAATCAAATGTCTTTACATAGTCAATGAAACACAGATAGATATTCCTTTGGTACTCTTTGCTTTCTGTCAATATCCATCTGACATTGACAATGATGTCTCTCTATTGCCATGACCTCTTCTAAACCCAGCTTATATTTCTGGTAGTTCTCTGTCAATATACTGTTCCTGTCATTTCTGGATAATCTTCAGCAGAATTTTGATAGTGTGTGATGTTAGTGATATTGTTCTATCTTTTCTACACTCAGTCAGATCACCTTTTTTGTGGAATGGGAATAAATATGGATTTCTTCTAGTGCGTTGGCTAAGTAGTTGTCCTTCATATTTTTTGGCACAACTTGGTGAGCATATCCAGGGTACCATCTGCTTGTTGGAATACATCAATTGGTATTCCATGAATTCCTGGGATTTATTTTTTCCTAAAACTCACTGAAGGGTTAGCTATGTCAGTTTTATCAGCTGTGAACAGGTTCTGACTCAACAACAATGGATTTTTTAGTCTTTATTGTTGTTAAATTTATGTTATATTTTTAAGCACACCAAAGAGATGTTAAAATATATAGATTTTCATTTCTCCATGAGCCAAACATTTAGATACCTTATTTTTCAGTTACATTTAAATGATTCAAATATTACTATTAATGTTATGTGCTATCCAGTTGCAACCTACTCACAGCTGACTAGTGGATTTTTCCACAGAAAATAAGGTGCATGGAAGGAGATTATCCATCATTCTCCCATAGAGCAGCTAGCTGATTTTAACCATGTGCCTTTGGGCTGAGATTTTAGTTCCTTGCCACTAGACTACTAGAACTCTCATAAAGTTTAATAGTTTTATACAATGCATTTTATTTCTATCAAGTCAGGAATTGACTCATAACTTACCCTCCAGCTGGGTTTCAGAAGCTGTAAATTGCAAGAAAGGAGATAGCATAGTTTCTTTCTGTTGAATTGTTGGTGAATTCAAGCTACCAAAGAGGTGTCACCTTAGAGTTAGCAGCACAGCTTCATATGCACTAGACCATTATTAATGCTCCCAAGATATAGTTCTGTGTAGAAGATGAAATTTATTTGTATGCTCAAAGGAAGAAAATTTGAGATCTTAGTGCAGGCCTCATTGCAGGCATCACTAAACTCAAGCTATAAGCTCCAAGGAAAGATGTCATAGTTACTAAGATGATTAAGAAAACTTGCACTGCATTTGGCACTAAGTTTCTGAATTTATTTTCAGAATTTTGCTCTCATAAGCAAATTCCAATCACTTGAATCAAGAAGCCAAAATAGAGATCAATTAGGATCTGTTCTTGAAATAGCTTAAAAGTCACCAAGTGTGAATACAAAGGGAGACAGAGAGACTGAGACAGCAAACCACAGATAATGATCTCTCTCTTTTAGCATGAAGACTTGTCTTTCAAAGCTGTATTTCAAAAACTTTATATTTTCAGCAAAAGATGAGAGTTTCACTCTGCAAAGAATAGACCTGAATTAGATTCCTCCAGCCAACACTGAACACAAGTAGCCTTAAAAAATTTTTTTCACCTAATTCTGGGAATTGGAGAAAGAAGTTAGACAGTCTTCCCCACAATCTCAACTTAATTAATTTCAGCAATATACAGAAGGATATTTTTCTCTTTTAAAAAAAAGCCTGCTGTGTGATGTCAAGGAAAATTTTGGTTTAGTAAAATACTGAAGGAGTTAGCTATGATGTGTGCAAATTATTTGGGATAGCCCTACTATTTTAATAGACATTCTATTATCTAAAATATGTATGAAATCCTTTAAAAATGCATCCCATAGATTCTCAAACCTTTCCTTTCAATTTTATCCCCGGTACATGCCTCCTATAAAAACAACTGTTAATATTTGTGATTCATTTAACAATATATATTAATATTCCTAATAATATTTGTTAGTCTTTTTTGCCTTTAACTTGCAATATACAATGGTCTTATTTTAACAGACATTTAAGGTTACATTTTGCTAGTCAGAAAATACAGACTGTTGACAGAAATGAGACAGGAGACAGAATGATATAATTTTGTACAATCAATGATTTATTATTCCTTGTAAGCATTTTTTATAAAAAAAACCCAAAAACCACTGACAGTAACTATGCATATGGACCTTATCTAATGGACTACACTGGAATCAGATTTATTATATTTGTGGAAAGAATCTTTGGAGAAGCTAAATATCAGCTATAAAAACCAGACCAGGTTCTGACGGTGGAGCAGACCATTAACTACTCATTTGCAAGTTCAAATTCAATGAGAAAAAAAAAATCCATAAAAACCAAAACATGATCTTAATTCTAACCCACCTTAATTGAAAAATCATCTCAATATTAGGTTTTAAGCATTGAATACTAGAGAACAAAGAACAGATAAGCTTTAGGATAATATTAAAAAATACCATCCATGAAGAAAGCAAAATATCATTACAGAGACAGAGGTGGAAGATAAGACCAAGATGGATGTTAGAGGAGACTCTGGATATTGCACTAGAATAGCAAAACTCTGAAACAAAGGGAAGGAACGAGGAAGTTAAAGAGTTGACTAGATAATTTCAAAGAGCTTCTCAGAAAACAAAGAATCGAAGAACCGGAGTCAGAAAATAAAAAGGGAAGAACTCACAATTTCTCAAGCTGAAGGAGCTGAAGAAAAATTTCAAGTCACGAGTTGCAATACTTAATAGGCAATATATTGAATGTCCTAGGAAGCATCAAAAGATAGAAAAAATACACTGAGTTATTTATTAAAAAGAACTGGCTGATACAAAATTTTTCAGGAAGTAGCATATGATTAAGGACCAAGAGTGTTAAAGGAGAAAATTCAAACCATTCTGAAGGAATTGGTAAAAATAAGGCTCCAGGAATTGATAGAATGTCACTGACATATTTCAACAAAGAGATGCAATCCTGTTTGGCTCACCAGGTTGGACCAAGAAATCTGAAGTACAACTAGTTGTGCAACTGACTGGAAGAAAGCCATATTTATTCCTATTCCCAAAAAGGTGATCCTACAGAATGTGGAGATTATCAAACACTTTCACTGATAAGATTATAAAAAAATTGCTATTACAATACATTTACAGAGAACTGCCAGAAATATAAGCTGGATTTAAAATAGTCTGTGGAACTAGGGATATCATTGCTGATCAACAAATCATGGCTGAAAGTAGAGAGAACCAGAAGGATGTCTATTTCTATGAATCACAGTGTGGCTAACATTGAGAAGATTGGGAATCCCAGAACACCTGATTATGCTAACGTGAAACCTATATCTAGACTAAGAAACGGTTGTTCAAACAGAGCAAGGGAACACCACATGGTTCAAAATTAAGAAAGGAATGCATCAGGAATGTATCCTTTCTCTACTCCCTTTCAATCTTTTTGTGGAATAGAACATTCAGGAGGCTGGACTTCGTGAAGAAGAATGTGGCATTAGGATTGGAGGAAGATTTGTCAATAATTTGCTTTATGCAGATGGCACAACTTTACTGAGACTGAAAAGGACTTGAAGCATTTTCTGCAGATGATCAAGGACCTTCAATATGGATCACATTTCAACATAAAGAAGATCATCACCAATAGGCAGTATGATGACAGATGGAAAAAGGATTGAGGTTGTTAATTATTTCATCTTGCTTAGATCCACAATTAACATTCTCTGCACTAGCAGTCAGGAAATCAAAAGTGCACTGTATTGGGAAAACCTGCTGTTAAAGACCTCTCTAAAGTGTTAAAGTGCTATGATGTCAGTCTAGAGACCAATCTGCACCTGATCCAGGCCATTGTCTTCTCAATTGCTTGCTATGTACCTGAAAGCTAGACAATAACTAACGATGACAGAAGAATTGATACCTTTGAGTTCTGTGCTGGAGAAAAGTATTGAACATACCATGAACTGCCAAGAGACCAAAAAGGTCTGTCTTGGATAGGGTAAGCCAAGTTGGTTCTTGGAGGCAAGAATGTTGAAGATCTGTCTCACATACTTTGGGAATATTGCCAGGAGAGACTAATACTTGGAGAAGGACATCATGTTTGGAAGGTAGAGGGTCAAAATAGAAAAGAAATAACCCAGCATGAGATGGATTATCACATTGACTGTGTCAATGCAGGCAAGTGTATTTAGGATGGTGAAGTTGGCTCAGTATAGCACAATGTTCAGAATCATTGTTTATAGTGATAGGGTGTATGTGTATCAATTATAAAACTATTGTTCTTTTTCTTCAGCCTGAAAAACTAATTATTTAGCCTCCTAATTCTGTTTCCTGTCTTTAGTCATGTAAAGTAGTTTGATCTCTGTTTACCAGAAGAGGAATTGCACCTGTCCTACATTCTGGTGAGGCTGGTTCTCCAGTCATATGTAAATTGTATCTTAACCTGCCTTTTTGCCAGGAAAAGAACTGTGTCCTTCCTGAATTACTGACACTTAAATGTGAACTGTTCTTTTCAGATGTAGAAATTACCTTTTTTTAAGTAACAAAGTGCATTGTTAAATGAGCTAGAGTTTCACCCTAGTATAAAATCTGATGACCACTCCTAGATGGGGAGGCAGTATTGGAGGTGACTTGCTATGTCCCAGATCTGCATAATAAACTGCCTATAGATATTGTAATCTGTCTTCTTGGTGACTGAATACAGAAAGAACCCCTTGCATTCAGTAACAACAGGGTCACTACAAGTCACAGTTGACTTGATGACACCTAACAGCAGTGGATAAAAGTAAGAACAGTTTGTTTAAGGTACCTTAACTATTTTAATAATTCAAAAAATGGAAAGGAAAAGTACTAAAACAAATAATAAATATTGTTAGGTTATTTTTAGATTTTTAAAGCGATTATAAGTTTGTTTGAATATGTTAGTAGTTAAGAGGGAGCTCTTGTGGCTTAGCTTAAGGAGTTATTCTGCCAACCCAAAGGCACTTGTTTCAAATTTTCCACCTATTTTGTGGAAAAACATAGGCAATCTCCTCCTGTGATTTACTGCCCCCGAAAACCCACTAGAAAGTCACCTATGATTTGGTTCCAACTCAATGGCACAAAACAACAACAATCTGAGAGAACACAGAAAGAAAAGCCCCCAGGTTCATAGGATGTTAGAAACTGAAGAGAAAAAAAGATAGTCCTATTTCTTTGACGGATGAAAAAATGGAAATCAAGAAGTTACTTAATCTAATTTTTATTAAAGTAATTTAAAATCCTAGGCAAATGTATCTATTGTTCAGGAAATGAAAGTTGAGGATCTACTAAGATATATTCATACTTGAAAATTTAGCTTCATATTCTTGGCTCTGTAGTCAACAGTCTTGGCACCAGCAGCCAGGAAAGTAAAAGGTGCATTGCCATGGGAAAGACTGCTCTTAGGGACCTCTCCAAAGTACTGAAGAGCAATGGTGTCTCTCTGGAGACTAAGGTGCATCTGATACAGGCTATGGTCTTTGCAATCACTTGTTATGCATCAGAGAGTTGGACAATGACCAAGGAGGATAGAAGGAGAATTGATGCCTTTGAGCTGTGGTGCTGGAGAAGAGTATTGAGAATACCATGGACTGCTAGGAAAACAAACAGATTTGTCCTGGAAAGGGTTAAACCGGATGGCTCCTTGTTGGCAAGGATTCTGAGGCTCCGTCTAACATACTTTGGACATGTTGTGAGGAGAGACCGGTCCTTGGAGAGGAACATCATGCTTGGGAGGGTGGAGGGAGAGCACAGGAGAGGAAGGCCCTCTATGAGGTGGATTGATTCAGTGACTGGGATAATTGGGATGGGAGTGTCAGAGACAGTGCGATTGGCACAGGACAGAGCGGAGTTTAGGGCTGTTGTACATAGGGTCGCTATGAGTCGCAAGCGACTCGACTGCACATAACAACAACAACATTCTTTGGAAAATATTAAGAAAATATTGACATTATTTCATTCTGCACCAAGGTGACCTCAAGTATGTCAGTGCACAACTGTGTTCCACAGGTATTTCAATGAATGAGTACTCAAACTAGGTCATCAGACCCTTCTTCTGAGGGCCTTCTGGGCAGACTCAAATCTCTAGTCTTTTGGTTAGCAGCTGAGGGCATTTACTGTACAATCCAGGTACTCTAAATTCATGGGATGACACTTAAAATGTGAGACAAAAATCCCTCGAAACTGTAGCAGAATAATTTTAAAATGAAAATTCAAATAAAACAGATTACAACACATGGCATCAGTTGGGGATATAAAAGCAGCAGTTGTCTCTAAAAGACAAGCTTATTTTGGCAGAAGGATTATTTCCTCTCAAAAGAAGAGACAGGAATACCTTTCCTATATTGACAAAGAGGCCATTGTTCTCTTGAGCCTTTGAAGACTCAGTTTACCATATAACATGAATAGAAAGGAAGCCCTGAGAAGCCTTCAGTACCCCATACTAAGGGTGAGAAATAACAGCTGCATGGTAGTAGTATTTCAGCAACAGAGAGAGAAACCAGGTATGAATGAGTCTTTGAATATTAAGAGAATGGTAAAAGTTCTTAGGTTTCATTAGAGAGGAAAGACTCCAATTGGACAGCGACCATTCTGAACAGTTCAGTTCTAACAGCAGCAGCAGCTGCTGCATTGCAAAGGTTTGTGACTCCCTGGTGTTCCTAGAACTATTAGCTAAACCTGAAAGTAGGAAGATCATGATTGTGATGACTTTGATCCGTTTTTCAAAATGTTGTAACCAGAGGCTCACTAGAATCTCACCTTACATTTCTTCTAGGTTCAGTGTCTGTAAAACTTGTGACTTATAGACTAAAAATAGCATGAATGATGAAGATTGACTGTAATTTGTTATTCTTATTGTTCAAAATGAACTCCTGTGTAAACACCTAGCAGTTAAGCATTTTAAAAAGAAATATTATCATTTTCATAAGCCAGTGTTCTTTTGTTCTGTCTCTAAAGCTTTATGTTAGGAATATATTTTCTTTATATTATTATGATTCTTTCAGAACAATAGCCTAATTCTTGGTTTCTCAGAAACATCCTAAATATGTGATGGATTTTAAGACAAGATTAGAAACAAACATGGGTTTTGTCAACAATTCGATGATATGGGATTGGGCTTTTTACCTTTCCAAATTGAAGAGAGGAAAAAGGCTTTGAATTAATAGAAAGATGGGTACTCATTTTATAAGATTTAATTTACAATTACTGTTGCGCTCATTCATGGGTAAATCGACAAAAATATAAGATCCATAGTGATAGACTAGGGAAAGAGGGATAATCCTGCTAATTCAGAAGACATCTGTGCTATTCAGAAAACAACAGCAAACATTTTGAAAATGTGTATTAAATTCTGAGAGTTTGTCTAGTTTTATTAAAGTGTTCATTTTACTGAAGGCATATTGGACTTTGATTTTAAACTCTCAAATATACTCCTTAAGAGACAAATACTCATAGAACTAACCAAAATTATTCATACAGATTGTATTTCTAAATTAAATTTAAAAATATAAAGACTATATCTAGTGGTACTGGAACAGCAGGCAAGTTATATTAAAAAATACTGCCAAATGTGTGTAAATTTGAAACATATAAGTAGAATTTCCTCTGAGATACATTTAAAGCTACTTTTTTCATAATAATAATAAAGTTATTATTTTTAATTCCTAAACATTTGAAAAATAATGTCTACCTTAGGTCAAAATGCTTCAAAATAGGCAAATACATAGGTACGAAGGATTATTAGAGGTTATCAGGGGGAAAAAAGGAAAAATATTGCTTAGAAAGTTCTTAGTTACTTAAGGTTACAAAAATAGCATAAATGGATAGCTAAGAAACAGAAGGCATTTGACTGTGTGGATCATAACTGGCTAACATCGAGAAGAATGGGGATTCCAGAATATTAATTATATGAAATCTGTACCTAGATCAAGAAGTTCCTGTGCAAACAGAACAAGGGAACATCATATGGTTTAAAATTGGGAAAAATGTGCATCAGGGTATTATCTTTTATTCATCTATTCCTGAGCAATCTATATGCTGAACAAATAATTAGAGAAGCTGGACTTTATGAAGAAGAATGTGGTATCAAGATTCGAGAAAGACTCATCAATAACCTGCATTATGCAGATGACACAACCTTGCTTGCTCAAAGTGAAGAGGACCTGAAGTGCTTGTTGCAGAGGATCAAGGACTGCAGCCTTCAATATGGAATATATCTCAACATCAAGAAAATAAAAATACTCTTTACTGAGCCAATAAGCAACATCATGATAGATTGGGGAAAAGATTGGAATTGCCAATAATTTCATCTTACTTAGATCCACAGTCAATACCCTTGGTGCTAGTAGTGAAGAGATCGGGATTTATAGCATCAGGAATGACTGCTGTCAGGTATCTCTCCAAAGTACTAAAAAGCAATGATACCAGTTTAAAGACTAAGGTCTGCCTGATGTAAGCCACAGTCTTTCACACAGCCTGCTATGCATATGAAAGCTTAACTTTGAATAAAGAAGACAAGAGTCAATGCATTTGAGCTGTGATGTTGGAGAAGAGTACTAAATATCTCACTGCCAAAAGAACAGATTCATCTTAGGGGAAGTGCAATCAGAATGTTCCTTGGAGGCAAGGATGACAAAACTTCATCTCATATGCTTTGGACATTTTGCAAGGAAAGGCTGCTTCTTGGAAAGTTAGAGGGTCAGTGAAAGAGAGCAGGACCCCTGTTGAGATGGATTGACATAGTGACTACAGTAATGGGCTGGATTATGTCAGAGATGATGAGAATGACAGAGGATAGAACAGAATTTACATCTGTTGCTCATAGGGTCATTATGCGTTATATTTGACTCAAAGGCACATAACAACAAAAACAACAACTTTGAGGAGTTTGTCAGTGTAGAAAACTGGGAATCACTACATTCCTGGCTCTTCATTCTTGGTGGTACTGAAATTTCCTTACCTCTGCTCTCTTTGTCCCTTATGTCTTGTGATACATAAGATATTACACTGCACATCCCAGAGAAAATTCTCTAACATTGGATCAGTGCTATAAAGGCATTAGATATTTTGCATCCCCCAATAATCTTTTTCACAACTGTTCTACTTATTAGATGATGGGGGACCATTCATTATATAGCTTCCACTTTTTGAATATATGTTATATTTTTGAACATTTACTACAATTCAATTCATGATAGGAAGCATTATGTTTGTGCTAATGGCGGTGAAATAATTTGGAAAGGGCTGGCAATAAATGTTTCACAGCATACATGATGTCATCAATGTCATTGAGTTGAAGATGTAGAAATTATTCAGTTGGTAAAAGTTTTGTTGTGTATTACTTTACTATAATTAGGAAAAAATCCATGAAAATATTAGTTTTCTGGTACCACAATAAAATATAGTCACTCAATACTTTTGAGAATTTCTAGGAAAATGTAACTCTTCTCTCCTCACAATTAAAAAGTGTCTCAATATTTTGATAACTTCCAGGAAAACATTAATCATCTGTCCCATTCCATAACCATTGAAAAACTTCCCACTACCCAGGCACTACCTTAAATACAATCTGCAAGACAAGGTCAAGGTGGGAGGCAGTTTTTTGAGGAGAGGAGCGTTTTAAACATTCTATTCAGGAACTATATTTTATTAGAGCATTTCATTCAATGTCAGGAAGTTACAAAGCTTTCCAGATTCTTCCCTACTGTCTATTTTCCCCTTTCCTTTTTCAGGTCCAGTCTATTCTTAACATCCTCTAGCTAGGTTAATTTGCTTGTCCTGAGTGATTAATTGCTGGCTAAGAAGTAAATATCCTGTGCCACATAAAATTTCTTTATATGTACAGTGTGTGGTCCCTCATCTACATCTAAAGATATGTGTATGTGGTAATTGAGCAAAAATACACTCTCTTCCACCCCCCCCCACCTCTCTCTAGTACACAGTATAATTCAAAAGGAACCATATATTCTTAGAACAGGATAGCTGACAGGGGCTGAGGGGGATTCAATGTTTTACAAAGGGATCAAGTGAATGACATATTATAGCCCTGGAAAGTATTTTCATTTAGAAAGTTCCCTTTCATCTGCTGTCAAAATACCCTAATTAGTAGTTCAATATCAGAAAATGACTTGGAAGCCACTTTTTTCCTATTTAAGTATTCCTTGGCCTAGTCTAGTCAGAACAATATTATAACCTAATAAAACAGAATTATACCAATGCTAAACAGTGCCTTCAAGACAAATATTACTAATTGCAGTAATATCAGTTTAACTCAGGGGACTATGGTATACCAGAAGGACAGGATTATCTTAATTATTCTACATTGGAACAATGGAGAAGGGAGTCAGTGTTGGTGCTTCAACCATAAATTAAGGAACCTAACAAAGTAGAATGAGTTATAGGCATATAGAATTAATTCCCAAAGTATCTGGTTATAGTGAATCTCATAGCTGATGATGTTTAAATGTGTCTGTTCTAAGCATAGAAAGACTTATTGTTACACAATAAATTATTTTCTAGCAGAAAGATCTGAGAAATTAACCACTATCTGTAAAAGAATTATCTTTTAAAAAGAAAAACATATGCCCAAATTTTTTCCAAGTTTTAAAAAACAAACCAAACACAAAATAACCTCCAAAGCCCAAATTTTTTTTATAAAAAGTGTGTGTGTGTGTGTGTTTATATAAGTATATATCAACATTTAAAACAAAAGATCAATTACAAAAAAAACCAGCTAGTTAAAATGGAGACTCAGAATCATTATCCTGGACCTGGAAAAAATAAAATTATAGAATAATCTTCATTAGCTATCCACAAAGAGTAAACTCAATGTATGAGAACTCAGTGGTTCATCTCATGAGACAGTCAAGATAATTTTGTTTCTAAAATCCTAGAGACCACATAGAATAAAAAAAGAAGAAGAACAGTAGTAAATTATGCAACCAGATGAAAGTTCCACAGGAAAAGGAAATTATTTGGGCAACATCTTTGATGAACGGGAATTACCAAAGTCTAAATTTTCTGTCAAATGAGAATCCCAAAATACTGGAAGGTTGAAAGAAATACGAAATTTGCTTTAAGTTGCTAATAAATGGTCATTTAATCTGAAAGAGCTAAAGTACCAGAAAGACCTTGGCAGAAAGAAGAAACAAGATGACTTTGGGGAGGAAGTTAAGAAAATGATCACAATAAGTTTCCAAGCTATGCTAACATGGAGAAAGAGCCAAGAGAAACAGATATTTTGTAAAAGTGGGAATATAAGATTTAGAGGCAGAGGCAATAAGCTAGACCATCAGGTTAAGATAGGGGTTTTTGTTCTTTTCTATGACATAGGAAACTAACCCAAGTTATGCCAAGTGACTCTAATGAAAGAACTTATCCAAATTTTCCTATTCCTGTCAAGTAGATACTTTCTACTGGTCATCATGGTAGAATTGGGCTCCATAGAGTTTTCAATAGCTTATTTTATGGAAGTAGATTACCAGGCATTTCTTCCAAAAATAACTCTGAGTTATTGAGCATCTACTTATTTTTCTTTGCAGAGCTGTTGGTGGATTTGAACAGCTGGAGAAGCAACCTTTTTATTAACAGCTGAATACACCACAAACTATGCCACCAGACCTGCAACTAATGAGGCCTCAAATCTCAATGATTTTAATACAATAAAAATTCAGTTCTACTGGGAATATACCTCGAAGAGACCAACAGTTGCTGTTGTTGTTGTGGTGTAACGTCAAGTCGGAACCAACCCATAGTTGACCATCTGGCATACTTTCAAATGCAGCTAATTGCATGGGAGATTGCCCATCCTTCTCCCACAGAGCAGCTTCTTGCCACTAGGTCAATAGTGTAACAGATATTTAATGTTAATGAATAATTCACAATTCCCTATTTTTTTCCAGCTTCAGCAACAGTGAAACTAGAGTGTTATGATCTGTTCTGATGAATAGATTATGAGCACAAATAATGTGTTTAAACATGAAGGTCATATGCTTCATATGTTCTTTATTTGTATAAAAGAACCCTGGTGGCACAATGGTTAAAAAGCTGGGACTTTTCTCCAGAGTTCTGAGATCAAATCACTAGCAGCTTTGCAGAGGAAATATCTGGTAAACTTTTCCAGTAAGTCAAAGTTCAGTAGAAAACCCTATGATGGCCATTCTAAAATTTTTACATTATTACTGTGGTTTGGAATTGTTTTTATAATTTATTCTACTAAGATTAGTAGCCAACAAGTTATAGGAAGTGTCAAGTCAACGTTGTCCCAAATGCTTGACTTGTTGTGTAAGTCTATGATTTCCAACATCAACAACTCTTCCATTGTTCAGTTTCCTAGCTCCCTCTATGATTCTTTGCTTTGATAGATCACTGGAAGGTCTCCCAGAGACTCAAAAGCCATCAGCAAAATGACTCGTGACTGACTGTAGGAATGCAGGCTGGTTTTGCAGAAACTGGTGAGCAGTGGATCAGTAGATTGTCAATTGTGGCACAGCTGGATGTTGCGTCCCAGGAAAGCAAGCATCCCCAAAGAGAGAGTTTATTTCCACGCACTTATATAAGCCTCTGGTAAGGTAAGGCTTTTATCCCATCCTAATTTTCTCTCTGTAATATAATAAATACTTCAGCACAAAATAAACGATTAACAATTGGCTGGAAAGACATTTTGAATAATAAACCTTAGTCACCCAATAGTGCATAGCAACTAACTATATGATGGAAAGAGTGGTTCCTCACATATAGGATAGCTTAAATTTGAGAACTAAATCATTATGTCAACCACCTGTGTTTTGGGGTCTATAGTCAAGACAACTACTCTTAATTTCCCTGGATAAAGTAGAAATTGCTAAGGTGGGCTCAGATAGCCATAGTTCAGTCTTAACAGAGAGTTTCACTGCTAGGCTAAAGGCAACGCCCCTCCTCCAGTTTGAATCCACCAGCTGTTTCATGGGAAAAAATGTGGGAGATCTCCTCCTGTATGATTTACAGTCTAAGAATCCCAATGGGGAATAAACGGTGTGTCAATTCCTGCTCAATGCTAATAAGTTAATGATAAATGTAGTAAGTGATACATAAAGTTGAGTAATGCTCGGGGGGAGGGAACCAAACCCAAAACAAAACAAAACAACCTACCCTGCAAAAGATGTTATGTCACATTAGTGGTTAAATATATGTAATAAGAAAACTGGCATTAATTTTCACAAAACCCAAACCAATTGCCTTCAAATCTGCCCAGATTCATGATTACTCTCCATTGTTTTATGTCATTGTAAATATTTACAAGAATTGACTGTCATTTTTTTCTCCTGTGGAGCTGCTGGTGGTTTTTTAACTACTGTCCTTGAAGTTAGCAGCTCAAGACTTAAGTTACATTGTCATGATAGGGTTATGAAAGTGCCAAAGCAAGGAGACACTAGATGGTTCAAAATCAAGACGGGGGTCCATCAGGGATGTATTTTGTCTTTATACCTTTTCAATCTGCATGTAGAACAGATCATCCGAGATGCTGGCTGTACGAGGAGGAATGTGGCATCAGGATTGGTGGAAGAGTCATCAACAACCTGCATTATGCAGATGACACGACCTGCTTGCTGAAACTGAGGAAGATCTGAAGCACTTGCTGCAGGTCAGGGACTGCAGCCTTCAATACAGATTAAAGCTCAACATCAAGAAAACAGAGATTCTCACCACTGGACCAACTGGCAGCATCAGTATGGATGGTGAAAAGGTTGAGATCGTTAACAGTTTTAGTTTACTTGGCTCCACAGTCATCACTCTTGGTACCAGCAACCAGTAAATAAAGAGATGAATTGCATTGGGAAAGTCAGCTGTCTGGGACCTCTCAAGAGTACTGAAGAGCAACAACATCAGGCTGGAGACTAAGGTGCACCTGATCCAGGCTATAGTCTTCGCAATTACTTGCTATGCATTCAGAGAGTTGGACAGTGACTAGGGATGATAGGAAGAGAATTGATGCCTTTGAGCTGTGGTGCTAGAGAAGAGTGTTGAATATACCATGGACTGCTAGGAGAACAAACAGGTTTGTCCTGGAGAGGGTGAAGCCAGACTGCTCCTTGGAGTCAAGGATTCTGAAGCTTGGTGTGACATACTTTGGGCATGTTGCAAAGAGGGATTGGTCCTAGGAGAGGGACATCATGTTTGGGAGAGTGGAGTGATGGCACAGGAGAGGAAGACCCTCAAGGAGATGGCTCTATTCTATGATTGGGGTGGTGGGAATGAGTGTGTTTGACATGAGCAAGTTTGACACAGGATAGAGCAGCGTTTAGGGCTCTTGTAGATAGGGTCGCTATGAGTTGCAAGTGACTCGATAGTACATAACAACAACAGTTTAGGTTATGAAAGCATAGTTGTGCTGCCAACCGAAAACCTGGGTGTAACTGGCAATTCAAATCCACTAGCAGGTCTGAGGTATAAAAATGAGCACTATCATACTGTAAAGGAGGGTAACTATGAATCAAAATTGACTTGATGGCAGTAAGCAGACTGTAGTGGTCCTAATACAAAAGACAGATTTAGAAATATCATCTGTGATTATTTGACCAGTGAGCCTCAGGTGAACAGATTTCTCTAGTTAGAGAAAGAGATTAAAAAGTAGAAATACATTTTGTGAATTGGCTACAATCGGTTGTATTCGGAAAGACAATAAAAAAATGATTTAAGGGTGAATTTAATAGTTTTCTTTTTCCTATTACCATTGAGTTGGCACTAACTAATAGCTGTTCATTCATTGGGCAGCAGAGGCTGTGAACTGAATGGGAGGAGATTGCCTGTCTTTCTTCTTTGGAGTCACTAGCTGTATTTCAAACTGCCAGAGAAGCACAGCCTTTTGGGTAGACAGTACAATGCCCTAGATAGTGCTACCCCACTAGAACTCCCTTGTAAATAAAAAGAAGACATAATATTCTGAAATTCAGGCTCTGAAGAAATTGAAAAAATCTAAGTGCTTATAGACATCAAATAATCAAATAAACAAAGAGAAAAATAAATTAAAAACCATAGTTGGAAGGATTAAATATTAGGATTAGCAAAATTTTTTAGAATTAAGGTGTTACAAAATCTTTAATTAGATAAAATGACCCAGGAGAAATTCACAAAAAGGAAATCTCCCCTAAATTTTTCTTCAAGGTAGCCACTGTCTCATCTTAGATAGTCTCCAAAGACTAAAGAAAAAAGGAAGACCAAGGAGCAAGTGCATTATCTATAAAATGATTTGGTGACAAAGCATTGGAAATGAATCAAGGAAACAGAAAACAGAAAAGGGGAAATTAGGAAAAAATTTTAAAAACACATTGCAGAGTTGGTTACTACTATGGACAATTAAGTAGAAACCTTGGTTCATTAGTTGCTATCAAAGAGTTTGATGGTCTCAACCCACTACTTATCCCAGAGGAGAAAGACAACATATTTTCCTTCCATGCAGATTACAGCCTTGAAATCTTATAGGGAAGTTCTTCACCGGTTTATAAAATTGTATGAATTGGAATTGACTCAAAGGCAATGGATATATGAAAATGCTATTCAAGCTCATAAGATCTTCTGAGGAGACTATGGAATATGTCATAACTATGCACCGTGGGAGGTAAAAAACTTTTCCCACTGGTTCTCACCCTCAATGAGTCAAAGATGAACCCATCATATCAGTTCCTCCGCAATTGCATTTTCAAGCTGTACATGTATAAGTAATGAGTAGTTCCTGAAGATATCAAGTAATATGACATCAAAGAGCCACAGAACAGGAATAAAAATGCAAGATCTGAGCTCGTGAGAATATATGATCTAAAGTGGTACTTTTAGGATGGTGGTGAAAGCTTGCTTGGAATTGGATGAGCAGCAGGAATGGGGAAAATATCGGGCCAACGTTTTAAAGTGCCACAGAAAAGGAGTACAGTGCAACTCCAGTTGAGTTGTGAGACATTGGTATATAAGCAAAAGGAAAGGAACAAACAAAAACTGTATTGAAAGCCTTCTTTCAAAATTACCTTTGCATGTACTTACTTGCCCATATAACACAGTTGATAGACCTATAAAAGAAGTCCACTGCATTTCTCAAGAGAAAATAACATTATTTTGACAAAGAAAACACAATGCATGACCAAAAATTAAAATATACATCCAGGAAGGGTTGTGCAATATATTCATTGGACCTATTCCATAACATACAGCTTAGAGGCTACCACAAGAGAAAACAGAAAATTAAGAACTTCCAGAAGAAGGAAGGTAGGACACTTGGGATATTATGGCTCCAAGAGGCCCTACCTGATAGCAGGACCAGAACAAAACCAAGATTTCTTACATACTATGAGGAAGAAGTCTTTCACCTCTAAGCAATACATCCTAATTGCTATGGAACACTGGGAGCTATATTTCACAACTGCTTAATCCCAATAGTAGTTTTTGCTTTTATTTGATACTTCTTGTCTCTACTTCAACATAAAGCACTAGATGTGTGAGAGGAGTAGAAGGACAGACAGTCCAAGGTGTTGCATCTGGACATAATGGAGGAAAAGAAATGTGAGGACCACACAGAGGTCTAGGAATGTGAGTTAATTGTGGTAACTGAATGAAACTTTGAGTTCTTTTCCTTAGGGAGGCTGTGTGTGTTCTATGGGTGGAAAGAGAGGATGAACGAATATGGAGTAACCAAAGGTTAAACTAAAAGAGGTTGTTAGGGTATACTAAATCTCTATATTCTTTCCTAGGTGCTCCAAACTGCCTTGAAGTCAAGTTCAAAATATAAAAGTAGTTCTGGCCAATAGAATTTGAGGGGAAGTGATAAGTGTATTATTTCCGATTTCAGGCAGGTTAGAAGCATTCTGGCCTATTTGTCTCTTTTCCTGTGACACAGTGAATGATCTTAGAGGTTACATGTCCAACAAAATGTAACTATGTTTCTTCTGGGATGAGATGCCCTAGGTAGTGGTTCCACTTCATCAGGCTCTGATGTGACTTAGAACTGAATTTTTTTTTAATTATTATCAAATTTTATTAGTTTTAGTGAACATTTACAGATTTTGGGTTTTCATTCATTCATTGTTGCACTGTTTTCTCTACCCTCCTCCCCAGTTAGTTCTTCTTCCCCCCTTTCCCCCCAATGTCTGTTTTAATTGTCCAATTGCCATAGTGCTTGTCAAAGCCAGTTCTGATTAATCTCCTTTGTCAGTGTGTCCT
>NW_006399820.1:4807080-4813992 GCF_000299155.1 Elephantulus edwardii | reverse complement strand
TTGTTTCCAACTCCTTGCTATTGTGAACAAAGCTGCAATAAACATGGGTGTGCATATATCTGCTTGGATGTCAGTTATGGTCTCTTGGGGGTATATTCCCAGTAGAACTGAATTTTTATTGTATTAAAATCATTGAGATTTGAGGCCTCATTAGTTGCAGGTCTGGTGGCATAGTTTGTGGTGTATTCAGCTGTTAATAAAAAGGTTGCTTCTCCAGCTGTTCAAATCCACCAACAGCTCTGCAAAGAAAAATAAGTAGTTTCCTCGCTTTAATATTTACAGCCTGTTAAATTGAATGCAAAGGCACTGTGAGTTGGAATAAACTCAATAGCAGTGAGGATGAATTTGGAACAGAGTAAAGGAGGCAAACTGCCAATTTTAAATTTGAAATTCCATAATATTTTAGGCACAGAAAAGTACCATAATTGATTCTTTAAATTATAGCTTTTAACATTTATCATATATTTGTTTTTCTATCTATCTGTATTTCAATCAGACTAAATTTGGGGGCAGATAACAGTGATGGCTACCTGTGATTAAATTTATAGAGTTGTAAACATGAAAGATGAAGAAGTTTGACATAGAAAACGTTATGATATTTTTTAAAAAGGAAGAAACAGGTAAAAGTTTTATTATGTTTCTACAATCTTAGTTAACTGTGGGTTAGCTGGACATCTTTCAAGTCTCAACTCAAGAGTTTTTTCCTATGTATTAACATGCCACTCTTACCTAAACAGAACTACATTGCCTTGCATTCCTCAATGGCCTATTTTTTTAAACTATTTTGTATTGGTTTGAATAAAAAACCCACATATACTGTGTTTCTTTCATGTGCATTGTATTCCATACAATAATTCATTTACATTGTGTTTTATACAATTAGTTATTTTTGTTATATGTCTATTATTACTCCTCATTTTCAAGTTCCCATTGGATCTTTCTTATTCTTTCACCTCCCCATTCTGCTCATTAAACTCTGCTATCTTAATTATTTCTCCCTTTCCTCTTTTCCTGCTCTCTTCTCCTTTTTCTCTTCCCCTTTTTGAAATGGATACACATCTTGCTAGTTATTCTTTTGTAGTCTTTTACAGTAGTTGCACTTATAAGACTGAGTTAGTTCACTTGGCATAATGCTGTCTAGACTCTCATGTCATCTAGTATTTTACAAAATCATTGTTCCTTAGTTCTGTAGAGTATCCCTCAATGACGTATTTTATTGCAAACTGGAGAAATTACCACGAACTAGTTTAATTGAGAAGCATTATTTATTAAAGATATTGGGTAGTTCATGCATTTTTTGGTGGATAGAGAGCAATGGCAGATTCTACTCAAGCAGGAGCAATGCTTATAATCATACTGTAGTACTAATTTAATAGAGCCATCATTGCTGTTACCCAGAGTATAAACTCTTCAGCTTGCAATATCAACAATGACAATACTGTACTTAAAATGATACTCTGGCCTCTGCTATCTGAAGGTTGGTTAGAGATTTCATGCTTTGCCAAGTTCTTTCTATTATTGGTTCCCTCTGCAAAGTCTTGACTGTATAGTATGACTGCACTGTTCCTGATTAGTGAGACCAGAAAATAACTAGTAAATGACATCTAAGAGAGGAGAGGGGAGAAACAATTGAGATAATTTCACAAACAAGTAAAAAGATGCTCAGGGACTAGCTGACCAAGGGAAATATGAACCATAACACTAGTATAATAGACATTTAATAAATATCCCTTGAATGTCTGTAATTACAAAGCATGGCCAGGATTAAAATATTCAGTGATTGCTATTTACACAGCATTATTTTATACGGCACAGGAGTGATTGGACTGCATCGTGAACCATACCACTCCCATGAGTTCAATAAAATTATTATTTCATTCCTATCCAGTACAACAGCAATCAGAGCTGTAGCTATTAAGAATGAACTTCAACTGACACACTCAACCCCAGCTACAGCTGAAGAAGAGGGCCTCAGAGTTTAACAGGACACTGAAGGAAATAGACTAGTCCTCCACACTCAAAGTGGAGGGGGGAATTAAAACAATTTTTCTGACACTCCAGGCAAAAGTGGGCAGTTTGCCTAGATTATCTAGGTCACTGCTTCAAGCTCCCACATTCATTGTGCCCATAGAGAGCTGTCCTCGCAGCTCCAGTTACCACAAAGTCACTAACTCAAAAATCCATGCAGGATAAAGGCAGTCTCATTTTAACCAACTCTCCTTTTGTAATTCTGCTCAGATGTCCATGATTTTCAGGCCCCTTGATCCAAGCTTCATGGATATAAGTACAATCCTTTGGAGATAGATTACAAACGCCACATGCTCTTACATCGTTATTACATTTCAAGCTGCAAAGTGTCAAATTCAACTTTAAAAAAATGAGGATCCAATGCTTTTTCAGTTTTGCCTGCTGGATTCCCTCATGGTTATCATAGGAACGAATCACTCACAGTGATGTTTAGGCTAGTAATATCTTTAAAATAAAGTGTATAATTTAGGTTAATCTCCGTTATGTCAAGGGGATTGCCACATACACACCTCCTTCTCTGACTGATCCTCTTGGTCCCTGTAGCTTACTCCAGGCACTGCTAATTGACACAATTAAGAGTGAAGACTGATTTACAGGACCTAGAGGAGCCAGTGGAGATCAAGGTTTATGTACTTGGGAGAAGTTTTTATTTACCCTACAATGGCTTCCTCTCTAGTACCAAATTTGTCTTTTGATGAGGGAATAAAAGATTGGGAGGAGAAGGGAAAAAAATCAATCATATTAGTGTTACTAAAATATAAATTAAAATTAATAAAATAAGAATTTTAGCAGATTATTTTATTTACATTTTGTTATCCCTTAGATTAAATATTCCTTCACAAGTGTGATTTTCTAGTTTTATTTCCTTTTTATATTTTAATCTATCTTATTTGAGTCAAAGTTTACAAAACACATTCATTTTATTTCAGGCAATTATTCATAGGCATTCATTATTATTGACTGATGCAATTAACTTATTACAATGTGTAAGTAAACTGCTTTTGCATATTGCTATTTCCTGCACCTATCTTGTGTTTTTTTTCTTTCTTCCTCCACCTTAACACCTACTGTAAAATTATTATTATTATTGACTTAAATCATACTATTTCAGCTTCTAGTTTCCTTTTAGAAATATCTCTCTTCCCCCCCCCTTCTTCTCTGTCTCTCTCTTTCTCTCTCTCTCATTGTCATTGAATTGAAACTAACAGCTGACCCACCATTAGGTTTCAGAAGTCGTAAATAGCACAGGAGGAATTTTCCCATATTTATCCCAAAGGAGGCTGGTAGATTTGAACTGCTAGAGAGAACTGTCGTTTGAACTGACTTTTTAGGTTAGCAGAGCAACTCCCTACAAATGACAGTCCCAGAAAGAGAATGGCTTTCAACATGCCTGATCTTCCTTCAGAAGAGTACTGATAGTATAACTGAAAGATTAACATCAGTTCTGGGAATGAGGACATAGTGAACTACTCCTGTAAAGATTACAGCCAAGAAAGTCCCAGGTTACCTGGAGTCACTAAGGATAAGAGTCTACTCAATGGTACCTAGGGAACTCTGGCAGCCTAGTGGTAGGTAAGAAGCTGCACTGAAATCCCAAAGGCATGTGTTTTGAATCCACCAGCTGCTCTGTGGAAGAAGCATGGGCAGTCTCCTCCTGTGCAATTAACTGCCTCTGAAAACCCACTGGAGGGTCAGCTATGAATCACTTCTGACTTGTAGGCACACAAAAACAAGGATACCTAACAAGTCTATTTGGTTTACACACTCCTTACCTAAAGTATATTAGTTTGAACACATCCAGCACTGCCAGAGAAGATAGATTTGTCATATGCTTCCATAAAGATTACACCAAAACTGTAAAAGCCCACTACCACTCAGTCATTTC
This sequence comes from Elephantulus edwardii, assembly GCF_000299155.1. NCBI lineage: Eukaryota > Metazoa > Chordata > Mammalia > Macroscelidea > Macroscelididae > Elephantulus > Elephantulus edwardii. Next base: position 4,810,079 of record NW_006399820.1, on the reverse strand, counting down.
TGATTCATGATTATCTTCCATTGGGATTTGAAGTTGTGAATCTTTTCTTTTAAAATCAATTCACTGTTGCACATTTTCATCCTTTCTGCTCCCATCCCCCTTCCCTAGTCCATATTGCAGTGTAGCATATGGGCATAAGTGAAAATCATCTTGACAATGCATTTTGGGTTTTGGTTTTCTGTTCTGTTTTGCTTTTCCACCAGTTTAGCTTACTTTTCTGGAATTTTTATTGATTTTTTGGGGGGAGGCGGTCATTTCCTTACTATTTTCAGATATTAAAATAAATTACAATGAAAATTCAGCATACTGCAGTAAACAATTTCCCGGCTGTCAGAAAATCTAAAAAAAAAAAACAAACAAACCCCAAAACACAACCAAAAACAAAACAAAAAACCCACCCCACAACACTACAATGCAATTTCAGTGTTAGCCTAACATTGGCTTTTTAACTATTATTTTAGCATAGGAGGTGGATTGATTCAGTGACTGGGATAATTGGGATGGGAGTGTCAGAGACAGTGTGATTAGCACAGGACAGAGCGGAGTTTTAGGGCGACTCGACGGCACATAACAACAACAACAACAGTATCCAGCTACCTTAACTGCAGACATATGGTTATGTAAATCATCAACAGCTGTGGGACTAGGTTAAGAGAGAATGTTTCCCACAATAGGCACAAGACTTGAGGGAGACTGGAGCAAGACTCTGTTAATAGCAAGACTCTGTTAATAGCAAGATCTTGGTGGTGAGACCTTGATGGTGGTGTTAGAGAGACTGTGGCACTGCTGTGGAGAAACTGTGGCAAGGTGTAACCAGGGAAGCCTTGAGATAAATGTCATAGTTAAAGGGTTTTGTTGTTCTTCCCAGATGATGAAAGGAAAAGCTGATCACTGAACTCAGACTGGAGCCTGGATTAATTGAGGAATTTTAACTTGAGATTGCTGGGCTAAAATTTGGATTTGCACTGGGTGATATTTTTTGCTTCCTCCACTCTCCAACTTATTTCTCTAATAAACCCCATTCTCAGTATCACACACAACTGTGAATAAAGTCTTTGAGTCAACAAAGAATATAAAGCTCTTGCTCCTGTGTGGCTTTAGAGGCACCATGGGGCTAGACGATGACCCTTTATCTGCTTTCTGCTTTGAGGTGGAGAGGGGTTATGCTATGGTCCTCTGCCCCCCATGTCTCTTTTTCGGATCTCTAGATAGCAATGAATGTATTTTCTTTATAATATAAGAAAAATATGTATTTCCAATAAGTCGATTTAGTCTTTTGAGATCTGTATAGTACTTTGCTGTATAGTTCACTGCTGAGATTGCTATTTAACCACGCTTCCACTTGATGCATTTAGCTTAAAATCCTAACTAGACAAATGAAAAAAAACCTGGAAATAAGTGGTTGTTTTTCACATGCTGAGTCAGAGAACAAAAACACAGATCCACATCTGTACTTATTTTAGTTCTGTAAGTCTTGCATCTCTTCTTAAGAGATCAGCACTAACAAACTGCTGTTAACTGGGATAATTATACAGTATTCTGAGCAGTGAGCATAATAACACAGTGAGTGTCCAAGGGTTTGAACAATTTGGACTGATTTTGTATAGTGTATAATTTACAGTAAAGAATCAGAATGTCTTTTTTTTTTTATCTTTTGAGAATAGCTTTCATCCTTTTGCTCTTGATCATTATACACGGAGACACACATCCACAGGCAAATTTGATACAGATAAATCCAAAAATCTGCAAAAATAGAATATTTTTTTAAAAAATAGAATTATTTTATTGACATCTACAGAATGCTGTCTCGGGACATTTCTGTTTCTACAGGGTGGAGTTCTAGATGTTAGCTGGGGCTCACCAAGATGAAAATTATGTCCAAAATGGGTAAATTATGTTCAGCATATAATTGTTAAGAATCATTAAGAAATTAGTTAAAAATATAACAGAAGTATAATTTAAAAATTTCATATCAAAGGAAGGAAATAATCAAAAGTTTAAAATAATAAAGTGAATTATATATTAAGTAGAACAAAGATGGAATTTATCTCATAGTGATCCTGAAAGATAAGGTAGAAACTGCCGTATAAGAATTATGGACAGAGTTTCCAGGAGCAGACCGCTTTGGCTTCGTTCCAGAAGTGGTTGGTAAACTAAAAATCTGACCTTTTGATTAGGAGACTAATATTTAACTCATTGTGCCACCTGGCCTCATATGTGACTCATTATTTCTCTCATTGTCATCCAGTTATAACCAACACATAGCTGACACTCCATTGAGTTCCTGAGACTGTAAATTGCATGAGAAGAGATTACCCACCTTTCTCCCAAGATGTTACTGGTAGAGTTAAATGGCCCGAAATGTCTGGCTTTTGGGTTAGAAGTGGAACTCCCTACAGACTATGCCAGAAGAGTTCCCCTATGTGATTGTTTATAATGCAGTTTAAAAAAAATTAATTTTTAAAACACTTCACAAAGCTTCACTCATTTATTCAATAAATATTCATTTACTTTGGAGAGAAAAAGGATATTTTTCAAAATAGTGAGATTAACCCCACAAAACTGGGGCAAAATAGGAGCAAATAATATTTCCAGGGCAAAATAGAATCTGGTGTCCTAGTTGTAAGAAGCTGCTCTGCAATCTCAAAGACACATGGTTCGAATCCACCAGCTGTTCTGCTGCAGAAGAATGGACAATCTCCTCCTATACAATTTACTGCCTCTGAAAACACCCTACAGCATCAGATATTAGTTGGTTCTGATGTGAAAGCACAAAACAACAACCAATTTATTTTCCCCATTAAGTAAATATACTAGAAGAAAACCAAGTCATAATGATAGGGTAATGTGCAGATAAAGAAAATAATACAGATATATTTACGTGTGTGATGAATTCACCATGCCATTGTTTTCAAGCACAATCAATAAGAGTGCATCTAAATTCCAAAATCAATCTCCATAATAGTCTATGTGTTTCCTACTGCCAAAGGGGCCCTTTA
>NW_006399820.1:4797716-4805840 GCF_000299155.1 Elephantulus edwardii | reverse complement strand
CTCCTGCGCTGTCCCTCCACCCTCCAAAGCATGATGTCTTTCTCCAAGGACTGGTCTCTCCTTACAACAAGTCCAAAATATGTTAGATGGAGACTCAGAATCCTTGCCTCCAAGGAGCCACCTGGTTTAACCCTCTCCTTTACATAAGCATAGTCAAATTAAAATTGATCACACTATTTAATGGATAGTCTGCTGTCAGAGACAGTCCAAAGTACTGAAGAACAGCAATGTCAGTCTGGAGACTAAGGTTCACCTGATTCAGACCAGAGTCTTTGCAATTACTTGCTGTGCATCAGAAAGCTGGACAATGACTAGGGAGGATAGAAGGAGAATTGATGCCTTTGGGCTATGGTGCTATAAAAAGAGAATGGAATATACCATACCTAGACTTCTAGAAGAAAAAATAAGGTTCATCCTAGAGAGAGATCAGGCTGCTCTTTGGTGGCAAGGATTCTGAAACTTCATCTGCCATACTTTGGTCCTGTTGCATGGAGGGAACAGTGCTTGGAGAGGGACATCATGTTTGAGAGGATGGAGGGACAGCACAAGAGAGGGAGGTCCTCGATGAGAAAGATTGATTTAGTCACTGGGGTAATAGAGATAGGTATGTCAGAGACAATATGATTGGCACAGGATAGAGAAGGGTTTAGGGCTTATTGTACATAGGGTTGCTATAAGTTGCAGGTGACTCGATGACACATAACAACAACAACAGCAGACATTATAGCTGCTGATGGCACAAGAAATAATGAGGTCCTATTTTTCAATCCATTATTAAACACTTCAGTTGAATGAAAGTGCATAAATCTTTAAATAAATATTCAAGCATTCATAATTGTCCCTACCAATAACAAGAGAAAGCTCTGGTGGCCTAGTGGGAACAAGGTGCACTACGATCCAAATCCATGCATATATAGCCAAATAGCAGGCCCTATGAGTAAGGTGTTGGGTTTTTTGGTTTGTTTGATTTGTTTTTAAAAAGGTATAAAATGATAATAATAATAATAATAAAATAAATGGCAGTGGTTGTGGAGAAGACATTAAAATGCAATGACCAAATAATAAACCTAAGTTAAATGATTGGGAATCTTAGAACACTTGATCATGCTAATGCAAAACCTATACTTGAACCAGGAGGCAGTCATCAGAACAGAACAAGGAAACATTGAATCAAAATTAGGAAGGGTGTATGCCGGGGATATGTCCTATTAACATACCTTTTCAACCTATGTGCAGAATAGATTATCCGGGAGGTTGGGCTCTACGAAGAGAAGTGTGCCATCAGGACTGGAGAAAGATTCATCAACAATCTGCGTTGTGCAAATGACACAACCCTGCTTGCTGAAACTGAGGAGGACCAGAAGCGCTTGCTGCAGAAGATCATGGACTATAGCCTTCAATATGGATTGAGGCTTAATATGAAGAAAACAAAAATCCTAACCATTGGGCAAATTGGTAAAATCAGGATGTATGGTGAAGAGACTGAGATTGTTAACAGCTTTATGTTGCTTGGCTCCACGGTCAATACTCTTGGCACCAGCAGCCAAGAAATTTAAAAAAACATATTGTGATAGAAAAGTCTTCTGTTAGGGACCTTTCCAAAGTACTGAAGACCAATGGCATCACTCTGGAGACTAAGGTGTGCCTGATACATGACATGGTCTTTGCAATCCCTTAATATGCATCAGAGAGCTGAGTAACGACTAGGGAGGATAGAAGGAGAATTGATGTCTTTGAGCTGTGGTGCTGGAGAAGAGTATTGAATATACCAAGGGCTGCTAAGAAAATGAACAGGTTAGTCCTACAGAGGGTTAAACCAGGCTGCTCACAGAGGCAAAGATTCTGAAGCTTCTTCTGACATACTCTGGACATGTTGCAAGGAAGGACCAGTCTTTGGAGAAGGATGTCAAGTTTGGGAGGTCGAAGAGACAGCCCAGGAGAGGAAGACCATCGATGAGGTAGATTGTTTCCGTGACTGGGGTAATTGGGGTGGGTGTGTTGGAGACCGTGAAATTGGCACAGGATAGAGCAGCGTTTAGGGCTGTTGTACATAGTGCTGCTATGAGTCGCAGGCAACTTGATGGCACATAACAATAACAAAAACAACATATTTCTAGATTAGCATAGTAGTTTGTTAGGCTGTTAAACAAAAGTTGATAGTTCAAGTTCACTCAACAGAAAGGTGAGCATTCTGTTCCCATTCAGATTTGCAGCCTTGGTGCAACCACTATGGAAGGCGGTATGGCGCTTTCTCAAAAAGTTGCCAATAGAGATACCATTTGACCCAGCAATTCCACTACTGGGAATGTACCCCAAAGAGACCGTAACAGACATCCATGCAGATATATGCACACCCATGTTTATTGCGGCTTCGTTCACAATAGCAAGGAGTTGGAAACAACGTAAGTGCTCATCAACCAATGAATGGATAGAGAAGCTGTGGTATAGTCACACAATGGAATACTATGCAGCATTGAAAAACAAGGAACTCGTGCAATATTAGCCAAAATGGGTGACCCTGGACGACATTATGCTGAGTGAAGTATCTCAGTCACAAAAGGACAAATACGGCATGGTGCCACTGTTGTAAAGCAGGACTGTCATTGGGATTGGGGGAAACTGAGAAATATGGCTTCAATAATGTATACTGCATTGAAACAGATAAGGGAGAAAACTGTTTAAAAGGGATATGTGATTAGGTATTTTTGTCAAGACAGGAGTCCAGAGTGAAGGCTGCATAGTGGAGTGGACCTGGGGGAGGGTTTGTAAAACAATGAAAGAATTTTTCTTTTACTTTTCCAAGAGGGTAGTGTACTAGGGGGGAGGGTTGGGACGAGAGAAAAGTGCAACAGTGAATGAATGGAAACCCAAAGTCTCTGTAAATTTTCATTGACATTAATAATAAATTTAAAAGAAAAAGAAAAAAAAATATTTGCTGCCTTGGAAACTTGAAGGGAGATTGTCATGAGTTGGTATAAAATTGATTGCCGTAAACTTAAATTTACTGGAGTCCTGAGTGGTACAAACATTAATGTGCTAATAAAAAAATTAGAGGTTTTAATTTACTGAAATCAGCCACTGTAAACCTTATGTGGGTCAGTTACACTCTGACACGTGTGTTCAATTCTCATTTACCCCCTTTCTTCAGCGTCTCATAAACACTAATCTGTTTTCTATTGCATTTACTCATTCTAAGTATGACATATAAAACGGAATTGTATATAATAATTTTTTGCATCAGACTTCTGTCATTTAACATATTTTAAAGGCTCATAAGTATTTTAATTTATTTATAGTCCTATGTGACTTAACATCTACTATATGGTCTATGAAATAGGATATTACATGATTCACAGATCATGCTCATACTGTGTTATTCGCAGTTCCTGAATCATGGACAAGTTCCATTCCTAAATCTATCTTTAGGTCAATCTTGTACCTAAGAAGCAATAGTCAAATTTTTTCTTAAATAGAAATAGTAAGATACATTTAATAGCTACATTTAATGTCAGTCAGTCAAATATTTAATTATCTATCTATCATCTATCTATCTATCTATCTATCTATCTATCTATCTATCTATCTATCTATCTATCTATCTATCTTAGGGAGTTCTGATAGCCTAGTGGTAAGACCTGAGTTGCAATTCCACATGCACGTGGTTCGAATCTGCCAGTTGCTCTGTGGGAGGATGGACAATCTCCTCCTGTGAGAATAACTGCTTCAGAAAACCTGCTGGAGGGTCAGCTATGGGTCCCTTCCAACTCAATGGTACTCATAATAATAATAATAACAACATATATATCTTACCAGTAGGTCACCAGCATCCTAGTCATAAGAAACTGTGCCGCAGTCTCAAAAGCACACAATTTGAATCCAACAGTTGCTCTGTATGAGAAGGATGGACAATTTACTCCCAACAACAGGACACCAAAGATTTTTAATCTGGTTAATAGCATGGTATAATACCACTGACACAATAACACAGTAATGCTGACAATAATAATATTTTAGATATATTGCAAAATAGTGTCCATGTGTTATTCTGAACCATCGTCTGCACCTTATAATTTTAATAAAATAGAGGTTTTATGGAAGTCGAGACCACAAAGACCTATACAATCAGACATTGCCTCAATGCATATTATATGGCACATAATTGAACTTCTTAATACTGAATAGCTGCAACTGTCTAGATATAGAGCTTAATGGTAACGCGTTTCACTACCAACCCAAAAGCATGTAATTTGAATCCACCAGCTATTCCTTGGGAAAAAGATAGGCACTAGCCTCCAATGAGATTTATTGCTTCTGAAAGCCTGTTCAAGGGTCAGCTATGAGCCAGTTATGATTAGATGGTTCATAACAACAACAAAATCAATATCTACTATATTCTGTAGTAGATTATGAGTAGATTATATAGATGATAGATAGAGAGAGATATAGATAGATAAATAGATAGATAGACATATCCACTTATAGCTTGATGAATAGTTGTGAGTTTGTTTTGTTGTTTGGTTGTTTGGGGTTTTTTTGGGGTTTTTTGTTTTTTTTTTTTTTTACTTTCACTATTGTGAAGAATAATAATACTATAAACATTCATGGATAAGTTATTCAGTTTCTCAGAGTAATATTCATGGATATTAAACTGATGTGTCACATTCCAATCCTATACTTAATTTATTGAGGATACACCAAATCTTTTCACAGTGGTTATATCATTTTATATTCTCATGGACACAGATTCTAATATTTCCACATCTTCATGAACAATTTTTAGGGATCTCTCTGGTGACTTAGTGGTAAGAAGTTGTGCTGCCTACTCAAAGAGATTTGACTGAAATCAATCAACTGCTTCTTGGGAAAAAGATGGAAAATACCCTGCTGTATGATTTACTGACTCTGAAAACTGCTGGAAGGCAAGCTATGAGTTGGTTCCAACTCAAAAGTACACAACAACAACAATCATTCTAGTTGATGCTAAGTGCTATCTTATGGTTTTAATTTCTATTTCTCTAAAGGAACATTCTTAGTGTAGTATATAAAGTATTGAACTGCTAAGCAAAATGTCCATAATTCAAATCCAGATGTTTGAGTCCACCAGCAGTTCTATGGCAGAAACATGTATAATCTTCTCTTTAAAGATTTATAGTCTCAGAAACCTGACAGAGGATCCCAGTACAATGGTAATGAGTAAGAGTTTAAAGACATTTAACACATTTTCAAGTACTTGGCTATATATATATATATTCTTTAGAAAAATGTTTGTTGAAATCTCTCCTCTCTTTTAAATGTATACATTTTCATTTTTTGTGATTGAATTTTAAGAGTGTTTTTATAAGTTCTAGATACTAAACTTTTAAAATTTATTTTCTATTGGTTTGCCATACATTGTGTTTCACACTATTCATTCATATTCTGTTTAATACAGTCATTTTCATGCATTATGTTTTATAAAATGAATCACCATTGGACCTTGCCCTTCATTACCCTGTCTCTTCACCTGTATCCTTCCCATTTCCTTCCCTCCCTCCCTCCACCCAACAAATGGTGCAACTCCGTGGTTTCACCCCTACCCATCCTCATCTCTTCACTCCCATCCCTTCCAGCCTTGGGTTCCCATACATGTTTTACTAGTTAGCCTTCTATTTTTACAATAATGGTCTTACAGAGTCCTTATAAAACTGAGTTCACTCAGTATAATGCTCTCCATTATTTCCCACATTATGTAATATTTTTCAAAATAACTTCCCTTAGTGCTGCATTCCATTGTGTGAATGAACCACAATTTCTCAGTCTATTCAGTTGTGGCTGGACATTTGGACTGTTTCCATCTTCTTGTGATGGTGAATAATGGCACTTTTATCAGATAGATGACATGCAAATATTTTCTCACATTCTATAGGTTGTTTTGCTCTCTTGCTCAAGGTTTTTTTCTTAGTGAGTCTTTATTATTGAGTAGCAATAAATTGCTATCATTCATTTACAAACTGTACAAGACCTATGTAAACTTGTGGAGCTTACAATCTAGAATCTAATAGAGAAGGCAAAAATATAAAGCAATAGTTACTATTGATCTAAGGAAACAGTGTGCACTTGATTCTAAATAGAAAAAGATTTTTAAAAAGTATATAAGGTACATAAAATTACAGATAAGGAATGGTAGACAAAGTTAAGATTGGAATATCAGGATGGAGGAACAACATGTGCAAAGAGAACTCATGGAACACTAGCTTTAAATCTTTGACTTATAGTGACCCTACAGACAACTGTACATAATAATACCAACAGAATGAAATGTTGCCAAGGTGCATGGTCGCTATAGTCCTAAATCCATTCATTGGTCAGTCACTGTTTCAATCTATTTCCCTGAAAGTCTTCATCTCCTTTGCTGATCTTCCACTGTCATAATGGCTTTGTTTCCCCCTGAATTAGTCCTTCCTGATCACATGCAAAGAAATGATTAAAAATTTCATATAAAGGATTAGAAAATATTACAGTAAGGAACACTTTGATCTTTAAAGTAGCATCTTTTTAATAGTCGATTAGCAATCTTTAGCACTTTAAAAGGTTTTGACAGTAGATTTGCCCAAGACAATGTGATGTTTGATTTCCTGACAGCCATTTAAATGGGTATATATTGTGAATCCAATAAAATGGAAATATTTGAAATCTACAATATATTTCTCCGTTTAACATGATGTTTATTGATGTAGCTTTTATTTTCTTTTCTTTATATTGCTGTGTAGTCCATACTGAAAACTACAGTCCTTGATTTTCATTGTTGTTGTTGTTAAGTGCTGTCGAGTCGCAGGCGACTCATAGCAACCCTATGAAGGAGAGTCCTTGATGTTTGGGTGTCTTTCATCCTCTCTCAGGCTTCATAGGGTTTCCAGAGTCAAGCTATTATGGAAGTGGATGCCACTCCTCCTTCCACGCTTCTTTTAATTGGGGAGCTCCACCCCAGTCTCTGTCTGCATTGGGTAGCCAACCATCAACCCATTTGACACATCAGTGTCACAGTGTCCAGCCTCACAGAAACCACAAGTGACCGTGGTATGGCAACTTAGTAAGTAATTTAAGTTTTTGCTTTCAACTCTTGGAAACAACCAAGCCGGAAAATCAAAAGACAAATTGCATCCATGTTCTTTGCAATTACTTGCTATATGTAAGAGAGCTGGGCCATGACTAAGGATGATAGAAGAATTAACACCTTTGATTTGTTGTGCTGGAGAAGAGTGTTGAACAAAACATGGACTGCCAGAGCAAACAGGTCTGTCCTAAAGAGGGTAAAACCAAGATTCTCCCTGGAGGCAAGGATTTGGAAGCTCCATTTCCAGACCATGGTCTTCACAATAACTTGTTATGCATCAGAGAGCTGGACAATGACTAAAGGTGACAGAAGAGAAATCAATTCCTTCGAATTCTGGTGCTGGAGAAGTCTTGAACATATCATGGACTGCCAAGAAAACAAATAGATTTGTCTTAAAGAGGGTTAAATGAAGTTTCCCCTTGGAAGCTAAGATTTTGAAGCTCTGTCTCACATATTTTGGCCATGTAGCCAGGAGAAATAAGTCCTTGGAGAGGGACAACATGCTTGGAAGGGTAGAGAGACAGCATAAGTGAGGAAGACCCCAAGTGAGATGGATACATACAGTAACTGGGGTAGTGGGGGTTGGTCTGTCATAATTAGTGAGACTGGCCCAAGACTGGCTTCAAAGTTGCTGTACAAAGGGTCACTGTGGGTCACAGACAATTCTATGGCACTTAACTATGGGTAGCCAATACTAAGTGCTTGTAATAAACTGAATGCTATCTCAAGATGTGGGGGAGGTGAGTTACACCCTAGAGTTCACCCTGAGGCAATAAGGCAATCCTTAAGGGTTTACCAGATTCTTGCATTTGCTGACCCTCTCCTTCCTGAGTCAAGCAGAAGGTTTTCAATAGAAAGAGCTTGGCTTCATTTGCATTGAATTCTCTTTGTGATTTACTTCCTGATAATTTTCAATAAAGACACAGGGAAGCTGGAATAGGGGTTTCAGTGGAGAACTGTTGGCCCCTGTTTTTCATGCTCTCTGCTCTATCTCATTACTGGTTGTCTGTCTCATTATTGTTGTTGTTGTT
>NW_006399820.1:4796101-4797051 GCF_000299155.1 Elephantulus edwardii | reverse complement strand
GAGAATCTTTGTCTTCTTGACATTGAACCTCAATCCATACTGAAGGCTGCATTATTAATAATTATAATAATACTTTACCCTCGGTCTGCAACACTTAACAACAACAACAACAACAACAACAACAACAACAACATATAGTTAAGTGTCTGCATATTCAACAAGATACAAGTGAACTTTTTTTCTGGTATTATGTTTTCAGCCAAGATCTGTCTGATGTCAATGGTAATATCCCTTGTTTTATGACTCTATTAAATTAATTTTGACTTTCTGGTAGTTTCCTATGTGCAGCTCTGTTGTTGTTATTGTTGTTTGCCATTGGGTTGAGCAGGACTCACAGCAACCCTCTGAACAAAATTCCTGAAGCCCTTCTACAACTATTATCATTTAGCACAGTTCATAGAGTTTCCAGAGGCATGTCGTTTAGGAAGTGGATGCCACTCCTGCTTTCAAACCTGTCTTACACTGGGAGTTCCACCAAACACTGTCCAACATGGGTAACTGTTTATGGCATTTGACACCCCACTGGCATAATGTTCAGCATCACAGCAACCCCAGGTTAACTCAGTACAGCATATTGACAGAAGAGTGTTGTACCACTTAGAAGAATGTTCCTCCAAAATATAATAAGAAGCCATTCTACTAATTTGAAATAATCTTCAGCAAGATTGTATTTGCATGTGATAATGACAACATTCCTTGATTTCTGCATTCTGCTAGGTCAGCATGTTTTGTTTTTTTAAGAGTGAGTACAAATATGGATCTCTCCCAATTAGTTGGCCTGGTAGCTGTCTTCCAAAATTCTTGGTATGGATAAGTGAGAACAGCAGAGCTCCATAGACAGGCTAAAATATTTCTGTTAGTTAGTATTCCATTACTAGAGCCTTATTTTTTACCAATATCTTTCATTCTACTTGAGCTTCTAATATTATAATTTCTGGTTCATACCTTAC
>NW_006399820.1:4781921-4796001 GCF_000299155.1 Elephantulus edwardii | reverse complement strand
CAAACACATCAGCTGATGATAGTTCCTTATGTTGGGATCAATGTCTCTGAAGGTTAGTCGTAATGTTTTCCGAGTGAAGGTGATGCATCCTGTAGAACAGGTGTGTAGATAGCGGCCCGCGGGCCAGAACGAATGGTGCGCGGTTTTTTTGCGTCTTCGATTACCTGGGGAGATGGGAGGTGTTGGAGGCTGGCTTCTAAGCTACCCCGCCTAACCCTTCCTCTGAGTGGCCTGCCTTTCATCTTTGTATGCTTTCTGCATCATTCAATATTCCTTAATATTCCTCAATATTGTTACTGAACATTGAAATTTTTTTCTTTGATTATTTCAACTTGAGAAATTGAGTTGGCTCTTCCCTTTTGTTTTTCTAACTCCTGATCTTAGCAAATTTTATTATAAATGCTTTGTATTCTGCAGCTACCCTTTGAAATCTTCTATCTAACTCTCTTACTTCATCATTTCTTCATTTCACTTCAGCTTCTCTACACTCTTTACAGAACAAATTTTTGTCTATCTTGGCATCTAATTTGTTCTCTTATTTCTGGTCTTGTAATGGTTTTTGGGTTTCTTCATGTATTATATCCTTTCGCCATCACACAAACTCATTTGGCCTTAGTTATTAGTTTTCAGTACTTCATATCTATTCTTGAGAGTTTCTAAATAAGTTAAAGAAATATATGCTCTAGGTACTTTAGATAAAACAATAAATTATTTAAATGTTAAAATACAAAGAATTTGAAATCTGGGCATTGTTTCAAGCATTTATTCCACATGCAAATTGGCAGTTTAGTCTCAAAAACAAAGTTGCCTAAATAAACTAGTTAGAAATGTTAAAAAGAAAACCCTGAATTATCACAAAACAGTAATAAATATATCTTGTTTCATAATTTAATGAATAATGTGCAACTTTTGAGCATACAGATTTTATAGAAGTCTCTTTTTTTCTTTGATGAATATATTTCTATAGTTACCAAGTGCTTAATATTTATGGAATTAACCATTAATTATATAAAGACAACTCTTGAAGTTTTTTTCCTCCACCTACCTGTAGCTTACAAACTCTTGTAATTAAATTAATGAATCTAGCTGGTTGTTTGGCTGGTTGGTTTTATTTTCATTAAATTATGAAGCTTTTTTTATATTGACTACTTTTTTGTAGTTGAAAAAGACAAATTTTCAGTGTTACAAAGCAATTTATGGAGGAAAAAATTAATGTTCTTACAGTTTGGGATAAGCTCTTTTTTTCTTCCATTAATTGTTGGGATTGTGGTTAAGAATAAACCATCTTAAACTCAAAGTAAGTTGTCTGCTATTTTTTTTTCTTCTTTTGCTGTTGTTAAATAGAAGCTGTGGGAGAAGATTTGAGCACAAGACCACTTCAAAGTGCTAACAAGCAATGATGCCAGTCTAGAGACTAAGGTGCACCTGATCCAGGACATGGTCTCTACAATTACTTGCTATGCATCAGAGAGCTGGATAATGACTAAGAATGACAGAAGATGGATTCATATCTTTGAGTTATGGTACTGTACAAGAGTCTCAAACATACCATGAACTTCCGGGATAACTAATAAGTCTGTCTTGGAGAGAGTGAAATCAAGTTTCTCTTTGAAGGCTAGGATTTTGAATTTCCCTTTCACATGCTTTGGACACATAGACAGGAGGGACCCGTCCTTGGAGAAAGACATCATGCTTAGAAGGGTGAAGGGACAGCACAGGAGAGGAAGATCCCGAAGGAGACTGATTGACACGGTAACTAGGGCAATGGGATTAGGTGTATCAGAATCAGTGAGACTGCATCAATATAGGGCCTCTTTCAGAGCTACTGCACAAAGTGTCTCCATGAGTCACAGACAATTCTATGGGCCATAACATAACAACAACAAATAAATCAGATAATGGAAGAATTTGTTAGCTAATCTAAGATAATTGGAGCTGGTCTTTAATGGAATCTTGGGAGTGTTTCAAGGAATAAGTGTAATAGATTAAGAAATGTCTTTCAGAAAAATTACAATATAACTGAAGAGAATGAACTGAAGTTCTAAAATTTCAGTCAAGAACAATTCTAGAACTGTTATAGAGCCAAACAAATTATGAGATATAACAATCAATATAAACTGTAAAATCAGTATTGTCTTTAGGGTCAGCAAGTAACTCTTCTATAGTGTTATTATTGCAGTTTCCTCAAAGTGAAGAGTCCCCAGGAACAATGAGATATGACAACTGGAAGTCTGTCCCCTTCTTTCTAAAACTTTATTCCTAGACTTCCCTGTCCAAACACATCGCATGCACACTCTCATGCAAGGTATAATTTATAAAAGAAGAACATACCTCTTCATTTTGCCCAATTTACAACTTACCCTCTCTCCTCAAATTTTATCCATTTTACCAGTCAATAGTGTTTTGTGCAATTTACTGCCTCTGAAAACCCACTAGAAGCTAAGCTATAGATCAGTTACAACTTAACAGAACACAACAGCTTCACTAGCAGGAAAAATATTATTTCCTGTCTGTACTCCCACTGAATTCACACCCTTCACCTCTTCTCACCACTTCACAGAAAATAATTATTTTGAGATGACAAATATAGTCTATGTCATCTCTCAGTCATTACCTTGTATATATTATCGGCTGATTTAAAACAACTGGTAGTCTAAAAGTAAATAAACAAACAAAACAAAACCCAACAACCCAAACAAAAGCTCTCTTATAATACAGAGTGCACTTACACTCTTGTTTGTGTGTTTCGATTGTTTTTATCCTTTTTCACTTATATTTCCCTGGCTTTGGGTTTTGGTGTTTTGTTTTGTTTTGTTTTTTGCTTATTCTTCCTCATATTCTTGACCCTTAAACACTGATCTATTTTTTTCACTTTTAGCGTTTGTTTTGTTTTAGGGGAACTGGGAGGAAAACATTTATAACCAGTTTTTTAGGTGATCCCATCCAATGATATATTTTAAAATAACATTCACATGTTGTTAGCTTCAAAAATTCTATTTTCAGCACTGACATTGCCCTGAACTTCAGTTAAGCTCCCTGGTAGGTAAGTCTATTTGAATAAATAATAAGCCCTGCAAGCTAAAATATACAAAGAGAACCCTTGCTAACTATTCTTTTTCTCTCACCCTCAAGATCTGTATTTTAACTAGTTCTTTTACTCAGATCAAATAAAATCTATCCACAAATCCCATTTTAAGTGAAAATATACTTCCATTTCCTTTTATGAGGATTTGAAGAATAGGAAAATGAATTGATAGTGGGAGAAATCAGAAGAGTGATTAACTCTGGAGATATAAGTTGGATATTGACTGAAAGGAAACACGAGAAAAATTTCTGGAATAATAGGATAGCAATCTATCGTCTCAATTCTTGATATGCACGAGGTATGCATACAAATCCAGTTGCTTACATCTAATTTTTTTTTTTTAGCTTTTATCTGTGATATTTATTTCCATACTCTAAGTTTGAGTGCAGGGGGAAAAGAGATACACTTTGATAATATTGTACAAAAGGCATCAATTCCCATTTCAAAAATAAATGGGAAGACTTCACAGTCAAAGTTCAGTAACTTGTCAGCATCTACCCTGGAACTTAGCTGCAGGATCAACTCCTATACTTTCTTCTTTTCCTTCTATTAGTGTCCTTCTTTCAGCTCCAGTCAATTCAGGGTATTAGGAGCACTTCTAAGAGCTAACAGATTTGAATATGAGACTGATAAGTAAGAATTATTAGAGTCTGGTGACTGACCTAATCATTTGTCCCAAGAATCAATGTGGTCCGAAGGATAAAAAAGGAGAGCAGGTCCCATTATAGATCACCTAATCTATGCTCTCCCTCACCTAGCATTGAGAACACTTGGATTTCATCTGGTACCATGCACAAATCCTTTGCCTGTAAATTGCAAAGTTTTGGAAGTTCTCTAAGAAATTTAAACCTGTGATGTGGCCAGTAAATTTTTTTTTTCTTTCCTCATTCATGTCAAGAAACATTCATGGCCTCCATGTTCATACACCAAGCTGTGAGCAGCCTCTCAGCTTGGCAATAGCTGTAGCAAACCTAAGTGTCTGGTTTATTGAACCCAGGAGGCCCACTCTTGCTGTGGGAGAAGGGGAAGTCCCTGTCTCATCATGAAGCTCAATTCCTACCTAGATTGGAAACCTATTTTTCTCTGCTCTTTAGGGTTTGGAAGATGAAGAAACACGTATTGTTGGTTGCCAAGGAAGATGCATTAGACTGAACTGAGGCACATCTTACCAATATTTTTACTATCTTGGCATGGAGGATCCCTGACCATCCTCAGAAGCTACCTTACCCTTGTTCACACTATTGTTTTTGACCCCTGGGAAGGGGAGAATGGTAAAGAAAGGAATGCAAGGATCCAGTTTAGTCAGATGGGCTCTCAATTTGGAACCAGGTCTTAGTTAAAGCCTTTTGCAGCCCCACAGAGTCAGCCCCTTCCATGAGGTACTTCTTTGCCATGCTGGAGCACCCACCAGGGACTGGAAAGGATAAAGGCCACTGACCTTTATGACAAATAAAAAAGGCTGAGGTGGAGCCAAGGTTAAGGTCAAGGTCTAGGCCCTATTTTCTTATGCTTACATCTAATTTGGCTCATGGCTACTCTGTAAGTACAACTCCAGAGGAGAGCGTCACTCAGTGAGGTGTGGTTTTTGTTTGTTTGCTTTGGTGTGTTTGTTTTTTCGTGTGTGTTTTGTTTTGTTTTTTACTGTGATCTTGAAAAAGCGGACTGTCGAGCTTTTCTTTTGGATAGATTTACACCAACAGCCCTTCTGTCAGTAGCCAAATACTTCACATAATTACCCAGGTACTCCAACTCAGATATAAGTTCAGTAATTTACTTCAGTTTTGTGCTGTTTACAGATTTCATTATCAAAAGACAAATTGCATTGGGAAAATTTGCTATCATGGACCTCTCCAAAGTGCATATCAGTCCAGATACAAAGGGGCACCTAATCCAGGCCATGGTTTTCTCAATTACTTGTTATGCTTCAGAGAGTTAGACAATGACTAAAGATGATAGGAGAATAGGTGCTTTAGAGTTGTGGTGCTGGAAAAGAGTCTCGAACATACCATGGACTGTGAAGAAAACAAATTGGTCTTTCTTGGAGAAGGTGAAACCTGTCTCTCCTTGGATGCTAGGAATTTGAAACTCTGCTTCATTTACTTCGGGCATGTCAGAGATCAGTCCTTGAAGGACATCATGCTTGGAAGGGTGGAAGGACAGCACAGAAGAGTGAGACCCTGGATGAGATGGATTGATATAGTAAATGGAACAATGGAGGTTGGTGTGTCAGAATTAGTGAGATTGGCTCAGGACAGAGAAGAGTTCAGAGTTTCTGTACACAGGGTTGCTATACACCGCAGGCGACTCAGTGTCATATAGCAACAATAACATGCTATGACAGGTTTTGAAAGCAGGAGTTGCATCCATTCCTAAATAACATGTCTCTAGAAACTCTATGAACTTTGATAATTGTTGATAGTTGCAGAGACGTTTCAGACCTTTTGTTCATAGAGTTGCTTGAGTTGTACTTGACTCAAAGGCAATCAACAACAACAACAACGACAACACTATAAAACACTTAAAAGAAAACCAAAAATCCTATGTATCTATTTTTAAGTATATTTGTTTCTTCAATCTGATAGTTTCTCATTTCGCTTGAATCACAAACTATTCTTACCAACCTTGTTTCTCTACCTCCTTATTTTGCTGCCAGAGGAATGTCTATCTGTGTTTCATTGACTATGCAAAGGTGTTTGACTGTGTTGATCAAAACTGTGACTGACTCTGAGAAGAATGTGAATCCCAGAATATTTGACTGTGCTTATTATGCAAAACCTATACTTGGACCAGAAGGCAGTCATCAGAACAGAGCAAGAAGACACTGCATGGTTCTAAATTGGCAAGGGTTTATGCCAGGGATTATGTCTTCATACATTTTCAATCTATATGCAGAACAGATCATCTGGGAGCCTAGGCTGTATCAGGAGGAATACGGCATCAGGATTGGAGGAAGATTCATCAACAACCTGTGTTATACAGATGACACAACCCTGCTTGCTGAAACTGAGGAGGACCTGAAGCACTTGCTGCAGAAGATCAAAGACTGCAGCCTTCAATATGGATTGAAGTTCAACATAAAAAAAACAAAGATTCAGGTCTGGAGACCAAGGTGCACCTCATCCAGGCCATAGTCTTCACAGTTGTTTCTTACGCATCAGAGGGCTGGACAATGTCTAGGGATGATAGAGAATTGATGCCTTTGAGCTGTGGTGCTGGAAAAGAGTACTAAATATATCATGCACTTCCAGGAGAACAAACAGGTTAGTTCTAGAGAGGGTGAAGCCAGCCTGTTCCTTGTAGGCAAGGATTCTGAGGCTTTATCTGACATACTTTGGGCATGTTGCAAGGAGGGACCAGACCTTGGAAAGGAACATCATGTTTGGAAGGATGGAGGGATGGAGAAAGAGAGGGAGACCTTCAATGATCTAGATTAATACAGTGACTGGCTTAATAAAGGTAAGTGTGCTGGAGACAGTAAAGTTGGCAAAGGATAGAGCAGGTTTCAGGGCTGCTGTACATAGGGTCGTCACGAGTTGCAATCAACTCAATGGCACATAACAACAACAACAACAACAACAACAACATCCTTTTCTTTGTCTAGTTATAGTTTATTATCCTCATTCTTGCCCTTTTATGATATACTCTTTTTATATAGGCTTTTTAAAATATATAACGGTTCATATTTTTCCTCTCTCCAAATCTTCAGTTTTTTCATATCTTACTTGAGTGACTAGTAAGGTCTTTAAACTACCTTTTATGAATAATTTGACCCTTACATATAAACTGACTTTTCTGAAGTCAGTTCCTATAATTTCCCACCTTGATCACTATGGTCCAAATATGCTTACCTGTTTACTTTTCCTTAACCATTCCTGACCAGTTCCTGTGTCTCTTCCTAGAATATTCCCCTTCCATATTGCCACCTGGTTTCTTTTCATAACTCCCTATTTCAATTGTATCATTGTTATTGTTGTATCATAGAGTACATTATTAATAGAATAATTATTATTTAATTTTATTTTTATTGATACTTAATGAAAGTTTACCAAAAAAAAATTGAATTTCCATTCATTCACTGTTGCACATTTTTAAAAAAGATCTATTGGTATTTTTTTTAATTGGTATACTTGTTATTGGTATATTTCATGTTGGGTTTAACTGTACAGTCCATATATTTTTCTGGAACTCAGAAGAGACTAGCTGGACACATTTAAATATTATTAATAAAAGTAAAACTAAAGTAATAAATGTGGATTTCTTTCATCAAGCCATTGTCTCAAAGTTAAACACCTGGACACTAATGATGTGTCTAAGTACATGATTTCTTTAAGAGAGATACTCAGAAAAAAAGAAATTTTAAAAAAGAGAGAGATGCTCAGTTAATTAGGCCATCTGAAAGCACGGAGAAGGTCTAGAGTCAAGAATTACTACTAACATCATTTAGGTTAAACTTAACAAAATGCATACCTTTAATATCTGTTAGGAGCTCATGTTTTAGTGGTAAGGAATTGTGCTGCCAATGAAAAGCATGTGGTTCAAATCCATTAGCTGCTCTGTAAAGAAACATGAACAGTCTCCTACCATGTGTTTCACAGTCTCTGAAAACTTGCTAGAGGGTCAGGTATGGGTAAGTTGCACATGAATGGTATAAAACAACAACATCTAGACACAAAGACAAGGCAAAAACAATAGAAAGAAAAATTCCCAAGAATTCTAATCAAGCGCTCTTCCATTTTACTCAGTATTCTTGTTACTGTTAGATGCAAGCAAGGCAATAATGATTAATAGTGACTCTATGGAGAATAATAGACATCTTACCTTATCTTGGCCATGCTCAGTTTCATTGTTGCAGTAACTATGTCAATCCATCTAGTCTAGGATCATCTTCTTTTCAGTTACTCTGCTTTTCCACTTTTAATGTAGGAAAAATAATTTTAAGAAATAAAAATTAGATTGGCTATGTAGAAGTTTTATCTGTGAAACTGTAATAGAGAGTTGAGTGTATCCTTTTCCATTGGCTCATAATAGATAAGCAAGGTTCAAATATGAATGCAAAGTTAATGACATATTCTACATTTTAAAGAAAGTGAAGATAAGACACTTAAGTGTTTTCCTAGGATACAAATATAGGCAGTCATGATCATTCTGACTTCCTAGTCCTTTTACCATTTTTCTTTTTAGAGGCAGTTCTGAGAGAGGAGAATATTCAAGAAGATCACATTGGAATAACATGAAATTTTTCATTTTTGTGTGGCTAGATTGACGTTTTTAAAAAATAATTAAATAGACATAAAAAAAAGATAAATCCATATTAAGCAGTCCAGGTACTCATCCTATTCAGAACTTAAAACAGAAGATTTATCAGAAGTTTGATAGTGTAAAATACATGTGCAGAAGAGCTAGCTGAGATGGTAAAGCTGAATGAATAATCTTTCTAAGGATGTTAGAGAATCAGGTCATGAGATGTTGCTCATTGCTGTGCTGTTGTTGGTAAATATTGAGTTGAGCACAACTCATAGCAACCCTATGAACAAAAGACCTGAAACCTTTCTGTAATTATTTTCATTTAACAAAGTTCATAGAGTTTCCACAGGCATGTTGTTTAGGACGTGGATGACACTCTTGCTTCCAAAGAGGGCTCATAGGCCCTGACAAATGCTCACAGACTGTATTCTTTTTTCAATAAGCAACTTTAATAGTAAAATGGCAGCATTAGTCAATAAAACAATGTATGGATTGCCAATATAATTTTCTACTTTATATGCAATAAAATATAAGAGACAGAGGTACAAAAAATGAAAAGAAGACAAGTGACCGAATAGACCATGTCTGTACTCATTCCTAGTTGTCCACTTGTCCTGAAACTTGACTGACAACTTGACTGACAGGATTGGAAGAAGAGAGGAAGTACTAATCAAACTTAAAATTAAAAATCAATGGAATAGAATGGACCTTTTATTTTTCCCTCAAACAACTGAAAGAGATTGAAAAGTTAGAGAACACACCTGGCATGTCATTAGAATCAGAAAAATAATTATTTATCAAAGTATATTTGAAAGCATTAATTGAGGGAAAATAAAACACTTTATTCTTGTATGTGTTTATAAAGATTTTTTTAAGGTTATTACCTTTTTGAGGGCATCTCTTTTCATTATTTTTATTTTAGATCATATTTTAAATGCTTTATTCCTTCCCGAAAATCTGAGTTTCCATCTGGTATGTTTTCACTTTCTGTCTGAAAAACTTAATTTAGAATTCTATGCAGTGCTGATATCCAAGTGACAAATCATTATAGTTTTCTTTTAAATAAAGTATATTCTTTTTTCCTGAATTCTAAGAAAGATGTTCTCACTCTCAATTGGTGTTCCACTACCTTCTGGCCATCATTATTTTAATAAAGAGTCAGTGCTCATCTACTACAACCCTTTTTTTTAAAAAAAATAATGCTTTAGTTTATGCTTGCTTCTTTCAATATCATCTGTCTTTGATTTTCAGTAGTGAATTTTAGAGCTCCTATTAATTATTTTCTTTATAGCTTAGGTGTTATTAAACTTCCTAAATGTTTAGATTTCTTTCTTTCAATAAACTTGATTAGTTTTTTTTACTTATTTTCCCTATTAAACTGTTTCTACTCTTTCAAAAAGTTTTTAGCTTTGTATATTATCTTACAAGTTCCTGAAGCTTTGAAAGTGCTTTTTACATTGTTCTGATCAAATATTTCTTTTTTATTTAAAGTCACATTAATGTATTGGGTTTTATTTTATATTGCTGTTAGTTCAATGAAGAGATAAATAAATATTTTTTTAATCTAGAAATTCAATGAGTTTTTTCTAGGGTTTTATTTCTTTTCTAAAATGATCTCTAACTTCATTTTCTTAAGAGATTTTTCCTCTACACCTCCCCCCCTTTGGACATAGTTATAAAATCCTTATGTGCTAACATTAACATCAAAATCCTCTTTGGATCAATCTTCATTGATTTTCTTCTCTCTTGTGTATGGATCATGCTTGAATATCACCTGACATATTGAATAACTGGAATTGAATCTTACATAAAAAATTAAATGACAGAAACTTTCAATGTTATGTTAATTAGAGATACATGGTTAGCTTGTTATTATTGTTGTTGTAGCTATCAAGTTGACTATAATCAATGAACAAAAGATCTGAACCTTGCCGTTTCTTGTGTCATATCCATGATCTCTGATATCCTTGAGCCTGTTGTTACAGCAGTGTGTCAATCCATCACATTGAGGGTCTTCCTATATTTTACTCAGTTTCCCAGCATATCTTTTTTTTAATTGAATTTTTAATGAAAGTTTATAGATTTTGGATTTCTATTCATTCATTGTTGCACATTTTCTTCCCTGCCCACCCCATCAGTTGATTTTACTCTTTGAAAAGTGAAAAAAAAAACCAAAACCAACAGAAAACCCTAACTGTCATTATTACACTACCCCCTCCCCAAGTCGACTCCCCACTTACAGTCTTATTCTGGACTCTTGCCATGAAAATAATACCTAATCATATATTCCTTTCAATCAGTTCTCTCCCTCATCTATTTCTATGCAGTATGTTGTTGTTGTTTTCGTTATGTGCTGTCAAGCCTCCCGCAACTCATAGCTACCCTATATATAACAGCCCTAAACCGTGCTCTGTCCTGTGCCAGTCTCATTATCTCCAACACATCCACCCCCATTACTACAGTCACTGAATCAAAAAGCCTCATAGAGGGTCTTCCTCTCCTGCATTGTCCCTCCACCCTCCCAAGAATTACGCCCCTATCCAAGGACTTGTCCCTCCTTGCAGCATGTCCAAAGTATGTCAGATGAAGCTTCAGAATCCTTGCCTCCATGAACGAGCCCGGCTTAACCCTCTCCAGGATGAATCTGTTTGTTTTCTTAGCAGTCCATGGTATATTCATTACTCTTCTCCAGCACCACAGCGCAAAGGTATCAATTCTCTTTCTATCCCCCCTAGTCATTGTCCAACTCTCTGGCACATATCAAGTGATTGCAAAGACCATGGTCTGTATCAGGTGCACCTTAGTCTCTAAAATGACACCACTCCTCTTCAGTACTTTGGAGAAGTTCCTGATAGGAGATTTTCCCATCACAATATGTCTTTTCATTTCCTGGCTGCTGGTACTGAGAGTGTTGACTGTGGAGCCAAGTAAACTAAAGCTGTGAACAATCTCGATCTCTTCACCATCTGTCCTGATGCTGCCTATTGGCCCAGTGGTATACATTATTTAAACCCTCTTTTCTTAAGTTCCCCCTAACTCTGACGTCAGTCCTGTTTTATAATACTGGCATTATGCAGTGTTTGTCCTTTTGTGACTAAGATACTTCACTCAGCATAATGTTCTCCAGGGTCACCCATTTTGTATAATATTTCACAAGTGCCTTGTTTTTCAGTGATTCATAGTATTCTGTTGCGTGAATATACCACAGCTTCTCTATCCATTCATTTGTTGATGGGCACTTGGGTTGTTTCCAACTCTTTACTATTGTGAATAAAGCCACAATTAACATGAATGTGCATATAGGATGTGCATATATCTGCTCGGGTGGCAGTTATGGTTTCTTTAGGGTATATTCCCAGTAGTGGAATTGCTGGGTCAAATGGTATTTCTATTTCCAACTTTTTGAGAAAGTGCCACACTGCCTTCCATAGCGGTTGCACCATTATACATTCCCACTAACAGTGAATTAGGATTTCAATTTCTCCACAATCTCTCCAACATTTGATGTTTGCTGTTCTGTCAAATTTTGCTAATCTTACTGGAGTAAGATGATATAGTTGTTTTTATTTGCATCTCTCTTAGAGCTAGAGATTTTGCATTTTTCTTCATGTGTTTATTTGTCATCTGAATTTCTTCTTTGGTGAAGTGTCTGTTCATATCCTGCGCCCATTTTGCAATTATCTTGTTGTGGTGCTTAAGTATTCTATTAATTCTAGATATAAGTCGCTTATCAGACATGTCATTATCAAATGTTTTTTGCCAATCTGTGGCTTCCCTTTTTACTCTGTTGGAGACGTTTTTGGATGTGCATAGGGATTTTATTCTTAGAAGGTCACATTCATCTATTTTATCCCCTCCTGATTGTAGGCCAGCATGATAGCTTTATTTAAAGGCTGTTCTCTCTTGACAACATGGTTATAGTATGTGAGATAAAGTTTCACTGTTTTTTGCCTCTAAGGAGTACCCTGATTGCACTTCCCCCAAGTCATATTTATTCATTCTTTTGACAATTGGTGAGATATTCAATATTCTTTGCTAACATTAAAAGTCAAAAGCATCAGTTTTTCTTCTTCAGCTTTCCTTAACTACAGATGCATAGGAAATAACCCTGGCTTGAACCATAACAATGGCCTGTATCTGGGTGGCTTAGTCTTTTAACTGACAATATTACTCAAAATACTAAAGCACATTAAAGAGGTTCTTGACAGTAAATTTTCCCAATGCAACACATCTTTGGATTTCTTGGTTGCTTTTATCATTGATTTTTATTGTGGATCCAAGTAAAAGAAAGTTGTTGACAATTTCCATCTTTCTCCTTCTATCATGGCATTACCTGTTGGTCCAGTGATGACTATTTTTCTTTTCTACAAATTAGAATGTAATCCATTTTGGACTGTAGTCTTTGATATTCTTCAGTAAGTGTTTCAAGTACTATTTTATTTTAGCAAACAAACATGTCATTGGCATAATGCAGGCTCTTGATGAGTCTTCCTACAATGCTGATGCCATATTTTTCTTTATTTGATCTAACTTCTTGAATGATTTACTCAGCAAACAGATTGAATGGTTCTGAGGAAAGAATACAACTCTGACACCTTTCTTTCCTGATTTTAAACCATGCAGTGTTTCCTTCTTCTGTTTAGGACAACAACTTCTTTTTTGTCTGGATATAGGCTTCATATGAGTACAATTACCTGTTTTGGGATTCCTATTCTTCTCAATATTATCCTCAATTAACTTAAATCGGAAATAATTTTTTACTTATTATAGATAATTATTGAAAAATAAGTTCCATTCCTTCAGTCTTAGCTGAGTCTACCTCATCCAAAATGTGATTTTGGGGAAATTCAGAAATTAATAAAAATATATACACAGAAATAGGGGCTTATCTTTTTTTTACTTTCTTCTAAGATTTTTATCCTAACTTTTCACCTTAAATGAGTACCTTAGGGAGCTGTAGTAGTATGGACCATAGTGAATACAATTGCTTCAAATCTCTAATGGCTCAAATACAATATTGAGGCCATTAGAGAAATATGTGTCATCTAGTCCTACTACAATATACATCCTCAGAAGCCAATTGAGGATCACAATTGACTTGTAACTGGGTAATTCCTAAAATCTATTCTGAAGGTGATTCTTGATTTCATGTGGGATAGACTAAAGTTCGTGATTTGGTTGTTGTGAACTTGTTTTACCCTTTTCAGCTTCAATTTAAAGTTGCACAGGAGCAACTGATGGTCTGCCCCATAATCAGCACCTGGCTTGATTTTGAGTGCTGATATTGAGCTTCTTCAATAATTCTTTCAGCAAATATAGTCAATCTGATTTCTGTGCAGTCCATTACATAAAGTTCATTTGTAAAGATGGATGTCATGTTTATTAAAAAAGGTATTTGTCATGAATAAATGATTGTATGTACAAAATTCAAGAAGTCTTTCTCTAGTCTCATTTCTCTCACAAAGCCTGTGATTCTTTCCTTTCTTATTATTCGCAAATTTTACATTCTTGTCACCAATAATTATTAATGTATATTGATTAAATTTTTGGCAATTTTGGGCTGCAAAAGTTGATAGAAATCCTCATGGTCTTCCTCTTGTCTCAGTTGTTGGTGTGTTTATTTAAATAATAGTTGTATTAATAGGCCATCCTTTTATGCATATGGATAGTATACTAGTATAGTATTGATGCCTTTGAGCTGTGGTGCTGGAGAAGAATGTTGAATGTACCATGGACTGCCAAGAAAACAAA
>NW_006399820.1:4754531-4781431 GCF_000299155.1 Elephantulus edwardii | reverse complement strand
TAGGGAGCTCCACCAAACACTATGGGTAATCATTATAGCATTTGACACTGCAGTGACACAAGGTTCAGCGTCACAGCAACCCCAGGTTACCTCAGTAGAGCATATTGACAGATGAGTGCTGTACCACTTAGAAGAATGTTCCTCCAAAATATAATAGAAACAGACTTCTAAATACAAAGGCCCTTCAGGAGTTCTTGTTGACTCTAAACAAGAGGCTTAAAGAAAAACAACCAATATATCGTGGTTGTTGTTATGTGCCATCAAGTAGCCTGTGACCCATAGTGACCCTATGCACAGATCTCTGAACCCTTTGTTTTCCTGAGCCTTTCTCCCTAATTCCGACACACCAACTCCCAGAGCTCCAGTCATCGTATCAAACCATCTCATCTAGAGTCTTCCTCTCCTGCCATGTCCCTCCACCATTCCAAGTATGATGTCCTTCTCCAGGGACTGATCTTCCTTTATCATATCCCCAAGGAATGTGAGACAGAGCTTCAAAATCCTAGCCTTCATGAGGAGAAACTTGGTTTCATCCTTTCCAAGACAAATCTATTTGTTTTCTTGGTGGTCCATGGTATGTTCAAGACTTTTCTCCAGTACCACAACTTGAAGGTAACTTTTAGATTAGATCATGAAATTGCCTTTTTCACTGAGGGCACCACCATCATTCTTAAACTTTTCGTTCCTGGAATAATAGATCATATGATTATCTGATTTAAAATGATCATGCCAGTGCATCTCAGTTCACTAATGTCTAGAATATCAATCTTTATGCATTCCACTTAATTTTTGGCAACTTTAGTTGGGAAAGTATTTATAGATTAATCCTCAGTTGATGTCCATAGACATCAAGAAACCAAGTATATAATATATATTACAAATTTGTTGTAAAATATCTATTTAAAGTGTTAAAAAATGAAAATATTTCTTTAAGGACTCTAATATATTGAACCTAAGTGCTGCTATTTTCAGTCTCTTAATATTTATATGAAAGATGAACAATGAATAAGAAAAACTGAAAAGGTATTCATGCATTTGAATTATGATGTTGGGGAAAAATATTGAACAAATAAAACTGTCTTGCAAGAAGTATATTCAGTAAAATCTTTAAAAGGGAGAATTATAAGACTTCATTTCACATACATTGAACATATAATCAGGAAGAATAGTCCCTCAAGGAGAAGATCATAAATGATAAAGCAGAAGGTCAACAATAAAGAACTTCAAATAAGATTAACAGATATAGTGGTTGTAACAATGGATTAAAACACACTAGTGATTGAGTAGAATAGCCTTCAATATGGATTGAAGCTCAACATCAAGAAAACAAAGATTCTTACCACTGGGCCAATTGGTAGCATCATAATGAATGGTAAAGAGATTTAGATTGTTAACAGTTTTAGTTTGCTTGGCTCCACAATCAATACTCTTGGAACTGGCAGCCAGGAAATCAAGAGATGAATTGCATCGGAAAAGTTAGCTGTCAGGGACCTCTCCCGAGTACTGAGGAGCAATGCCATCAGACTGGAGATTAAGGTGCACCTGATACATGCCATTGTCTTTGCAATCACGTGCTATGCATCAGAGAGCTGGACAGTGACTAATGATGATATAAAGAGAATTGATGCATTTGAGCTAATGATGATATAAAGAGAATTGATGCTTTGTGCTGAAGAAGAGTGTTGAATATACCATGGACTGCTAGGAGAACAAACAGGATTGTCCTGGAGAGGGTGAAACCGGGCTGTTCCTTGGATGCAAGGATTCTGAAGCTTCATCTGACAAATTTTTGACCTGTTACAAGGAGGGATCAGTCCTTGGAGAGAGTCATCATGCATGGGAGGGTGGAAGGACAGTGCAGGAGAGGAAGACACTCGATGTGATGAATCAATTCAGTGATTGGGATAATGGGAGTAGGTGTGTTAGAGACAGTGAGGCTGGCACAAGACAGAGCAGGGTTTAGGGCTCTTGTACATAGGGTTGCTATGAATCACAAGTGACTCGATGGCACATAACAACAATAACAACATAAGTCAGAATTCACTCCATGAGACCCAACAAAAAAACTGTTAGTGATATAGGTGGGAAAAAGTATTGTAATTTTAGGACAGAGAGGTAGGCTTCTCTGAAGAGAATGGCCTTGGTGAGAGAGAAAGACTCTACTACTACTCTCTTTATTTAAAAATGTTATGGTGCTAAAATTCAGTTTTGGTAGCCTGAATAGTATTTATAAAGACAGAGCTCCTAGCTTCAGCACCGTACAATCCTTTTCTTTCCAGCTGTTGTTAATACATCATAGCTGACTCTCCAACAAGCTTTATGTGGAAGATTACTCAGCCTTCTCCATGGAACAGTTGGAGGATTTGAACCACTTGCCTTTGGTTTGGCAACACAACTTCTAATCACTAGGCCACCAGAGCTCCCTTCTCTTTCCAGTACTAACTCCCATATGAGGATGTTTTTGACATCTCATGAACGCCTTCATATAGTTATTTTTAAATAGTTAAATTACAGTTGCTGTGATAGCTTGCATAGAATCTTCGTGAACATTTCCTAAAGCAGAACAATTTATTGACTTGATAGGGAATGTATTAATATAAATTTTTCTTCAACAGGAAATAAATTTTAATTATACATTAATTTATAAATTCACAATAAAAAGATGATTATACACATATCTGTGCATTCTACTGTAGGTGATAAAATGGACAGCAACTTTAGCATTCTTTCATGGAAGGTATAGACTCTCTCAACAGTTTTCTACATGAATCAATAAGCTTTGTCTACTTGTGTGAGAAGTAGTATAAGAGTTTAATTGTCATTTTAGAATTCTCTATTAGCTGCTTTAATGGTTTGACTGACTAGATACAGATATTTTATACCTTATACTTATTGCTTCTGAGGATAGGAACTGGTCCTTTATCATTGTATTTTAGATGCACTTGTATTAGTAAAACTTTGTAAATACTCCAAACTTAAATAAAAATAGTTTTCTTCAGCTGCACTCCAAAGGAAAAAAAATCCATAAAATTAAATGTTAAGCAGAGAAATATATTGTTACCATGACTTTTAAAAATTTTCTTAAAGTTCTTTCTTGAAACAATAGCAAAAATAACAACTGTGGTATTAACCATATACATAAAAGGTAACTATTGGTCTTCACCAAGTACTTTGGTTTGAACAGATATTACCCTACATGCTTTGAGTGAATGAATTTATTAAAGTTAAATTTATTTTCAATTTCATGGCTAGGATTTTGTTAAGGATTTTTGCATTTATATTCATGAGAGATATTGGTCTGTAGTTTACTTTCTTGGTAATATCTTTCCTGTTATTGGTATTAGGGTTATGCTTGCTTTATAGAATGACTCTGGAAGTGTTCCTTCTTTTTAAATGTTTTGAAATAATTTAAGTAGAGTTGGTGCTAAATTCTCTTTGAAGGTTTGATAGAATTCAGCCGTGAAGTCATCTGGCCCAGGAGTTTTCTTATGGCGAAGTCTAACCATAAACAAACGTACAGAGAAATCATTGTACATTCACACAATGGAATACTATGCAGTACATAGGAGCAATGATTTTGTAAATTATTACATAACTTGGAAGGGACTGGAGAGCATTATGCTGAGTGAACTTAGTCCCACAAGGACAAATATTGTATTGTATTGTCCATTATTGTAGAATGAGCATAAGGATCCAAGGGGCGGGGGGGGGGGGCAGGAAGGTGGTAGCAGAGGCATGAGGATGTGTAGGGAGGAGGATTAATCAGTTGTACAATTTGGTGGGCCAGGCGGTGAGGGAAGTTCGAAGACTATATATTCTGGAAATCTATGTATTAAAATTTTGTAAATAAACTAGTATAATAAAAAAACATCAGAAAACCATATATTGCTATTTATTCCGTTTAATGGAGAAAAAAAACTAAAGAATAGACTGACAAGAACCAATGTCACCATATAGTAGGATATCACTTTTGCACTGATATGCTGCCATCAGGTTGTTTAATAAACTACCTGGCTATATTGTCATTATTAGATGCTGATGAGTCTAGTACAATCCATAATAACTTTATAAACAACAGATTTGAACCCTGCCTTATCCTGTGCCAATCTCACAATCTCTGACACACTGTGCTCATTGCTGCACTCACTATGTCAAGCCACTTGGTTGAAGATCTTCCTCTCTTCCACCATCCCCCCACCTTTCTAAATATGATGTCCTTTTCCCAGTAATAGCCTTTCCTAGTAGATGGCATACCAATTGACATATTTCATCTCACAGATGCTGCCCTGGACGTGCTCACCAAGTTGTGCCAAGGAATCTGTTCCCATCCCAAAGAAGGGTGACCCAACAGAGTGTGGAAACTATGGAACAATATCATTGATTTCCCATCCAAGCAAGATTCTACTGAAGATTATCCAAAAATGACTGGAGCAGCACATCAGGAGAGAACTGCCAGAAGTCCAGGCTGGGTTTAGAAAGGATCGTGGTACTAGGGATATTGTAGCTAATGGATAGATGGATTAGATGGATCTTAACTGAAAGCAGGGAATACCAGAGGAATGTCTATCTGTGTTTCATTGACAATGTAAAGGCATTTGACTGTGTGGATTATAACTACCTGTGGCTGGTTCTGAGAAGAATGGGAATCCCAGAACAACTGATCATGCTAATGAGAAACCTATACTGGGATAAAGAGGCAGTCGTCAGAACAGAGCAAGAAAACACTGCATGGTTCAAAATTGGGAAGACATATGCCAGGAATGTGTCCTATCTCCACACCTTTTCAACCTGTATGCAGAACTGATTATCTGGGAGGCAGGGCTCTATGGGGAGAAATGTGGGGTCAAGATTGGTGGAAGATATATCAACAATCTGTGATATGCAGATGATACAACCCTGCTTGTTGAAACTGAGGAGTCCCTGAAGCACTTGCTGCAGAGGGTCAAAGACTGCAGCCTCCAATATAGATTGAGGCTCAATGTCAAGAAGACAAAGATTCTCACCATTGGGCCAATTGGCAGCATCAGGATGGATGGTGAAGGGATTGATATTGTTCAGAGCTTCAGTTCGCTTGGCTCCACAGTCAACACTCTCAGCACCAGTAGCCAGGAAATTAGAGGACGTATTGCCATGGGAAAGTCTGCTGTTAGGGACCTCTCCAAAGTACTGAAGAGCAGTGGTGTCTCTTTGGAGACTAAGGTGCATCTGATACAGGCTGTGGTCTTTGAAATCACTTGTTATGCATCAGAGAGTTGGACAATGACTAAGGATGATAGAAGGAGAATTGATGCCTTTGAGCTGTGGTGCTGGAGAAGAGTATTGAAGGTACCATGGACTGCTAGGGAAACAAACAGATTCATCCTGGAAAGAGTCAAACCAGGCTGCTCTTTGGAGGCAAGGGTTCTAAGTCTCCATCTAACATACTTTGGACATGCTGCAAGGAGGGACAGATCCTTGGAGAATGACATCATTCTTGGTAGAGTGGAGGGACAGTGCAAGAGGGGAAGGCCCCCTATGAGGTGGATTGATTCAGTGATTGGGTAATTGGGATGGGTGTATCGGAGATGGTGTGATTGGCACAGGACAGAACAGAGTTTAGGGATGTTGTTACATAGGGTCGCTATGAGTTGCAAGTGACTCAACGGCACATAACAACAACATAACAGAAGCATGTCCAAAGTAAGCCAGATAACATCCTTGCCTTCAAGAAGCACTTACAGCTTCATCTTCTCCAAATACATATCTGTTGTTCTTTTGGCAGTCCATGAGATTTTCAGTACTCTCCTCTAACACCATATTTTAAATACATATATTTTTCTTCTGTCATTCATTTTCAACTTCTCAGATATATAACGATATATAACAAATGATTGAATCACACCAGACAGACTGTAGTCCTCAAATTGACATCATTGTTTCTCAGTAATTTGGAGAGAGGCTTGACTGCAGATTTCCCATTTGCAATATGTCTCCTCATCTCCCAATGGCTGGTATCAAGTGTACTGATTGTAGATCCGACTAAGATGAAGTCATTGATTTCATCAACTGGTTATAGTTCCCCTGATGTTTTTCTACCAGGTGATTAAATATCTAATCTGAGTGAAAATCAGTGTGGTTCACATAGTTCCTGGGACAATGTGCCAGTTTTAAAACCTTTTCATTTCAAGTTTATTGAGAACATGCTAGTCTGAGACTAAGAGCTGTAAAAAGTAGTGGCTCTATGCATATGCATATATGCTTTCCTAGTTTTGAGATAGATGAAAAATAGGGGTTCTATGCCTATTTGAGTTCCTAATTTGTGAGATAGATGTTTCTTCAAGAACAAAAAGCACCTGAAAGTTCTCATTTTGGTGATCATCTTTGATTTATTTGGGACTGTGACTTAGAAATCTGCCTAGTAGTGGCAAGGGTACATGTTAGTAGAAGTCTAACAAAATAAAAAACATACAATACCATAATCTATAATTTTGTGAAAGGAATGTAATCTAGAAACAGGGAAAATCCAAGGGCTCTAATTTTATTAGGCATTCAACACATTTCCAACCTCAGAGTTATGGCAAAACAATTTTCAAAGAAAACACTTGTTTTTAAATAATAATGCATAATGTAACCAGTAATGTGCATCTTCTTATCTTGACAAAGACTATTATTAATCATTGATTAATGGAAGAAGTATAGCAAAAGTCCTTAGCAAGGATGGTGAGATTTTCTTACCTTCTGGAGCCTTATATTTATTTAGGTTTCTTAGAATGTTTATCATGCTAATTATTGTTGCTTTTAAAATGTTTAACACTGGCAAAAACTGTTTCTCCCATTGCAAGATAAGAACTAACCTTTGCTACAGTGAAAATTAAAGATAAGCATTTGAACTAAAGGATCAAATGACAAAAGACAATAGAAGTTAAATTTGCAGAGTGTTTTCACCATCATCATCAGAAAGCTAACACAATTTCAAAAGACTATCACGTTTAAGCTGGACATATTTCCATTCTTCAAATGTTTTCACAAAGTTTTCAGGAAAAATAATTATTGCCACTAAAACAGTATAAAAAGGAAGTTTATTATCTTATTAATTGGATCATGGGGCTTACTATTTCATTAAATCTTTGCTGAGAGGGATAGTGCAAATTGTAGCTTTAGCTAAGCTAGAAATTTTGTCCAAAGCTGAAAAGATTATGAAGTCAATATGAAATAAAGTTTTACTATAGAAAGATATTAAAGAAAGTTATGTTGCAATCTCCACTGCCTACCAAAATTAACTGAATAATAAAATTAATTATTTGATGAGGTTCACTTGGGCAGAAGATTGTCAAAAAGGGGGGGTAGCATCAAATACTATGAAACGGTAGCCACTACAATCAGCCGCAATTGGGTTATATTGACCAAATGAGGAAGTGAAAGCTTATCTCTGCTGGGCTTAGAATTTTATTAGTCAGTGAGGATTTGATTTATAAGAAAGCTAGGTTTAAGTTTCAGTATAGACAAGATTTAGGGGCAGTATCAACTTGACTTTTAATGTGTTTTTTTTTTAACCACTTGACTCCATTTTAATTTCATTTAATATATCTAAAGTGATTGATGTTAACTCTGGTGATTCACTGGGTCATCTTACTCCTAACTGAAAAGTTCGTGGTTCAAACATAACAGTCCCTCTGTGGGAAAATAATACGGTAAACTGCTTCTTATAGATTTATGTCATTGTTGCAGTGGGGCTTTGGGTCAGAATCAGCCTATAGGTGACCCTCCAGTATATTATCTGAGGCGCTAAATTGCAAAGGAGATTCTCATCCTTCTCAGGCAGAGCAGATGGGGATTAGGAGCATCTGCCTTTGGGATTACAGCATAGTTTCTTTCCATTAGGCTAGCATCTATGAGGTAGTTCTGCTTTATGCAATACTATCTGCTATGTCTTGTAAGTCATAATTGACAGCAATGGATTTTTTTTACCATTTATTTAACTCATTTTTATTTTTCCCCTAAGCAAAACTAAAATATCAGTCTACTTAGAACGATTGGTCATTGAACAATAAATCAATAGTAACTACTGTTACTGTTGTCAAGAGTACCGAATGGACTTCCTAAATGCTACTTATTGTTTTCTACTGACATTTTTAAGCAAGGTGACTTAAGGTATGTGTGTTGGAAGAGAAAGGGAGGGGAAGATATTTCCTTTATAAGTTCTGGTATGTTTTTATTGTATTTTTTCTTTTGTTTCACTCACTCATACTTAAGTCTGAAGTGACTCACCACTGAACCTCCAGTAAATTTTCTAAGACTATAAATCATGTGAGAGGAGATTGCTTATCTTTCTCCTGCAGAGTTTCTGGTAAATTAGTGAGCAGAATAACTCAGTATGGACTATGACACCAGAGTTCCCTAGAGATATTTGGTGCTCTACCAATAATAGAATTAGTGCCTTAATTAAGATATTAGCAATTAGATGAAGAAAAGAAGTTAATTCCAGAGAGAATAGATTCTCTAAAATTTGAAAAGTATTGAAATGTAAGTTGAAAACAATAGAGAAATCAAGTATATCTATGTAGGGGAGTAGGATCTCTGCTTCTAGTTTACAATTTTTCAAATATACTTATTCACATGGACAGGGATATATTTGGATGAACAAATGGCAATGCTTTCCATCCAAAACCGACATGAATTGAAGCTCCAAATGAATAGTAGGGACTACAGGGCCTAGTAAAGACACCCTACATAGCCTTTCTGCAACTTCTTGGATGGAATTCCTGTTTAAATCATGTCCTCAAAATTTCTAACAGAGTTGGCATATTGTCTCAGCAAAAACAGCTGCTTTGATTTAAACAGTTCATATAAAAAGCAGCAACACAAACTTAGTAATAGCACCAAAATTAAAAAAGCCACAAACAACCCACAAGTGATAAAACAAGATATTTTTGGTCTATTTTTAACATTGTTTTAATTTCAATAGCAACACATTTTTTAAAGCAGTAATATTCCTTTTTTCCTAAGTTATTTTCAAATACAATTTTTTTAAAAACACTCCGGGAATAACTTTTGGAATATTTCAACTTAATAAAATCCAGCTGCCTTTAAGAAAAAGGAAAAAATTGATTTAATCTTACACTATTGCCTGAACAGGTTCTTTTAAATGAAATTGAATTGATCTAGAATTATATTACAGAAAGAAAACTCCAACACAATTTGGGAAGGGGAAAGAAATGTTTAAAAGTTTCATTAGTTCATTTGGAAGACAGTTATATTGACATGTAAACTACTGTAGAATTGACCAGTAATCTACAGTGTATTTATAAGCCTGGAAAAAAATTCTAAATGTAATATATTTTTAGTTTTAGAGGAGATGGAAAGAGAATATGTTTATTTATCTTTCAAACTTCTTTTAATTTATAATTACTAATATAGAATGCTGTATTTCCATATTCTATATGGTTAAGTTTTATCTTTTATAACACAAAACATGTGAAACACATAAAGGAGGAATTTCAACCAATATTTGGTTAGGTAGAAATTTTTATTATTCACTGTTCTAAGACCAGGTCTTCAATCTTCATTCTTGTAAATTATGTTAATATTGTGCTTAAAAAAAAAAGAAGATAGAAACTTATTTTGATCTATTTGTAGACCTTTAGAAAAGTTACAAAAATAGCACAAAGAATTCCCTTATGGCTATATGCTTGCTATGCTGATTTTTAACAACATATATGGTAACAATACAAGAATCTTTAGGGTTCTCTGATGGAAAAGTCCACAGAGTGTATCACTACTAACCAAAGGGCCTTGTCTCTCCGGCTGTTCATATTCACCAGATCCTTGGGAGGCAGGGGTAGAGGTGGGGAGGAAGAGAGACAATCTCTTGAAATATAATTTAAAGCTCCAGAAACAAGCTGGAAGGGGAGTTATTAATTGGTTCCAACTCAATGGCAATAATTGACAATTACAAAGAAAATTAACATTGATATAGTATTGCTGTTATATGTTGTCGCCTGAGACTCATAGCGACCTTATGTACAACAGCCCTAAACCCTGCTCTATCCTGTGCCAATCTCACTGTCTCTGACATAACTACTCCCATTATCCCAGTCACTGAATCAATCCATATGAATCAATCAATATAAAGTGTTTTAAGTTTTCATGTGTTCACAAACATAACTGGCAATAATCAGGCTGCTCTAGTCTATTATAAAAATATGATGGTACCAAGGCAATTATTGATTCATGTTGAAATACTTTCCCAGTTGTAAAAACCAAATTTATATTTTGCAATAATCTTTCACAAATGAGAATCACTCACCTTCAAAGAGCAACACTGTAATTTCAAAAAGGTGACTTTTAAAAAATTTGCCTTGTAATTATGAAGATAAAGAACCTTGATTAATGCTACAGCAGTTATATGCTTGGTTGTTAACCAGAAAGTTTGAATCTACCTATAGGAAAAAGACTTCAAAAACTGCTCTTAGAAAGATTTGAGCCAAGAAAACCAAACCGTATGTGGAGTTTAACAGCCACATGTGATTACTATTAGTTTAAATCTGCTTGAGGGCACCTACTACTAAAAAAAACCCAAAAAAAACAAAACCACCAACTTATAATGAAAACCCAAAGCAAATATGAGAGAGTATTGTGTAACTACTAAGTTTTTGCAAACACAACCTGTATAAAATCACTTTATTCACACTTCCAGTACCAGTTTCAAATCACCTTTTTTTTTAATAATTTCCTAGAAGGACTCACAGAGCACACAGAAAGTTGTTATACTTACTCATCCATTGCTTTTGAGTTACTTCTGACTCACAGGAACTCTACAGAACAGAACTGACCCATAGCTTTTCTGAGGTGATAAATGTTTATGGACACAGACTGCTACATCTTTCTTCATTGGAGATCCAACCACTAAACAGTCAATTAGTAGCCAGGCATTTAACCACTCTGCCACCAAGAATTCTCGTTATATTTACAGTAATAACTCATTAGATGGAAAAGATAGAAATTAACACTAGTCAATAGAAAATGTAGGGCAGAGTCAGAAGTGACAAATTATCCTCTCTCCTTAGAGTTAGGATGTATTTTTCTCTTATTATCCATTTGTAACAATGCACACAAAATTATTTTTAACAAGGAAAGTTCAAATAAGCCTTGGCAGTAAAAGATTTTGCAGGGATCCTATTCTGTAGACATGAATCATCTACTGATGCCAGAATGATTGTTCTGTCTTCAGTCACTCAGGCCATGATTCAAAGCCCCATCCAAATTTTGTGGTAAGTCCTTTGGAGCTCTGACGGTGCAGTCCATGTGTCACTAACCCAAAAGGCCAGACCTCTAAGGAAATTCAAATTCACCGGTAGCACCACAGGACACAGATGGACAATCTCCTCTCCTGTGACTTAATATATCTGAAGACCCTCTGGAGGGTCAGCTTTATGGTAGAGGGTCAGCTTAAAGGTAGTTCTGACTCAAGAGTAGTAAGAATCCCCTGTTTAACATTCGGTAGATCAGTCCCAACCTAGAATCACATCCATAGTCTACTCAACCTGCCTTAAAGTACCAAGGAAACAAAATCACTCCTATTACACATAATTTTGGACAACATTAAATTCCTTTCTACCTAGCAAACATATTCAGGGGTTTTTATTTGTTTTTGGTTTTTTAGTGTTTCTGGCAAGTGAGGGAGGAGCAGAGCAAGACTTAATATGAAAATGAAGAAATTTTAGCTCAGAAAAATCAAACAACCTTTGAATGTGTTGTTTCAATAATATTTCACAACATATGAAAGCAGCGGGAGGAATGAATCATCAGCATCACATGGTTGTTTAAATATATCTGAATCTCAGAAAGATTCTCTTTGTTGACCTTAGTGTTCCAGCTGAAATGGATTTCCTCTATGTACTCATTACCAGTGATCTGCTGTGGTGATGGCTTAGTGGTAAGAAGTTGCATTGCAATTCCTAAAACATGTGGTTTGAATTCACCAATTGTTCTGCAGGAGAAGGAAGAGCTATCTCCTTCCTTGAGATTTATTGCCTTTGAAAACCCAGTAGAGAGTTAGCTATGAGTTAATTCCAACTCAACGGCACACAACACAAGCATAAAATAAAGAATTTAATTCAGGAGGGAACAAGCTAAAGTAATAAGTTATGATAGCTCTCTGCATCTGAAGCCCTGGAGCTCCAGAAAGTAACTGACGAAGGGTTTCAGCTGCAAAACTCTGAAATAAAAATTCAAATCTGAAAAGAGACCATACTTGCCAAGAACTGCTCCTAGTCAGTATTAACATCATGGTCAGTTTTCTGACAGACTAGGGCTCCTCTAATTGTCTGCTTTAGTGTTAAGATTTTTAATTTCCCCAACTTGGTATTCCTTATTTGTTCAGAAGTCTAAGGCATTTCTATTCAAACTTCTTTCCTTAATTTACTTACTAAATGTTAGACTTAAAGTAAACACTCTGGCCCACTCCATATTCTTTCCTCACAGTCATTTCTCTTAATAAAAGCTTTTGTACATTTCTCTCCACATCTGCTTATTAGAGAACCCAGACCAATAGATGAGTCAACAAAAATACAGCTGACTGATTACAAATAAGATTATTTGTTCCTCAGTGAACATAAATTATCAGATTAAATTGGTTGCTTTAATATTTAGTCTGCTGGTATTATTTGTTTATAAGTCACATTTTAATAAATCTATTTTGTAGCACTGCTAAAATAATGAAGTAGAAAGAAATGACACCACTTCTGTCCAGCCAATTACACCTCATGGCAATTCTCCTCTGGGTTGTTGTTGTTGTTGTTGTTGTTATGTGCCCTCAAGCCGCCTGCGACTCATAGCGACCCTATGTACAACAGCCCTAAACTCTGCTCTGTCCTGTGCCAATCGCACTGTCTCTGACACTCCCATCCCAATTATCCCAGTCACTGAATCAATCCACCTCATAGAGGGCCTTCCTCTCCTGCGCCGTCCCTCCACCCTCCCAAGCATGATGTCCCTCTCTAAGGACTGGTCTTTCCTCACAACATGTCCAAAGTAAGTTAGACGGAGCCTCAGAATCCTTGCCTCCAAGGAGCCACCTGGTTTAACCCTTTCCAGGACAAATCTGTTTGTTTTCCTAGCAGTCCATGGTATTCTCAATACTCTTCTCCAGCACCACAGCTCAAAGGCATCAATTCTCCTTCTATCCTCCTTGGTCATTGTCCAGCTCTGATGCATAACAGGTGATTGCGAAGACCATGGCCTGTATCAGATGCACCTTAGTTTCCAGAGAGACACCATTGCTCTTCAGTACTTTGGAGAGGTCCCTAACAGCAGACTTTCCCATGGCAATGCACCTTTTAATTTCCTGGCTGCTGGTGCCAAGACTGTTGACTATGGAGCCAAGCAAACTAAAGCTGTGTACAATCTCAATCTCTTCACCATCCATCCTGATGCTGCCAATTGGTCCAGTGGTGAGAATCTTTGTCTTCTTGACATTGAGCCTCAATCCATATTGTAGGCTGCAGTCCTTGACACTCTGCAGCAGGCACTTCAGGTCCTCCTTAGTTTCAGCAAGCAGGGTTGTTTCATCCGCATAACGCAGATTGTTGATAATTCGTCCACCAATCTTGACCCCACATTTCTCCTCATAGAGCCTAGCCTCCCAGATAATCTGTTCTGCATATAGGTTGAAAAGGTATGGAGATAGGATGCATCTCTGGCATACGCCCTTCCCAATTTTGAACCATGCAGTGTTCCCTTGCTCTTTTCTGACGACTGCCTCTTGGTCCAAGTATAAGTTTCGCATTAGAACAATCAAGTGTTCTGGGATTCCCATTCTTCTCAGAGTCAGCCACAGTTTGTTATGGTCTACACAGTCAAATGCCTTTGCATAATCAATGAAACACAGATAGACATTCCTCTGGTATGCCCTGCTTTCAGCCAAGATCCATCTAACATCAGCTACAATATCTCTTTACTCCTCTGGGTTACTGAGCTGCAAATCCTCTTAAGCACAACTTGCCTCATCTTTCTTCTGCTGCTAAGCAGTTGGTAGAGTTGAACCACTGACCTTTTGATTGACAGCTTTCAGCACTTAACACAGGCTTTTTTTTCCTTTTAAAACTAGAGTGTATGTCTTACAAGTTTAGGAATATTGTCTTAATTAGGCATTACATATTGCTCTTAAGATTATTCTGACAGATGAGTTGGGCTGATAACCAAAAGATCAGCCATTTGAATGTGGGAAAGAGATGGCCAACTCCTTTATTTTACAGCCTTGGACACTCAATTAAGGTTTTCTTTAAGTTGAAATCTACTCTATGGCACTGTGTTTAGTTTTGGCATATCTCCCGTCCAAGGCTATAATCTTTGCAGAGGTAGACTGCCACATCTTTCTCCTGTCGAGTGTCTAGAAAGTTGAAAGCACCACTCTTTCAGTTAGCATTTGAGGGTTTAATCATTATTATCACCAAAGCTGCAAGTGAATTTCAAATTGCTGTGATTCTCTGAAACTGGAGGAAGGTGGTAGGAGTCATTTCCATGTGAATTTTGTCAAAATCACACAAACCAAATTGTTTTTAAGTCCACTTACACTACCTCCAGAGATTAAATTACATATCTACACCATCATGAGGTCCTTCTGGAAGTGTATTTATCAGTTGTGCATGGCCACAGTTATTAAAAAACAGAAACTTCCAACCACTGCCAGTGCATTTTACCAAAATGTACCAACTCCACCGAGTCTTAGTCACCACAACCTAGTTTTTAAACATTATCAGATTCTTGCTTTTCCTATTTCAGTCTTGTTTGCTGGCTTCTTCATCAACTTAGGAAAGCCTAGAGCCCGATGAACAAGTAAACTTGGACAGCCACAAACCACAGCTCCCCCCTCCAAGTTAGTGAATTTGCTTGCTTGGCATGCCCCAAGCAGGGGTGAATCAAATCCATTGCCAGCCTTAGCTGGAGGCCTACAATGAACCACTGAAGAATGCTGAGAATTACCACATTAACAACTATAAAAGACATAATCTCTCTCATGCTACAGTGAACATAAGAAAACATTTCTTTTATTGTTCTGTGCTATTGCTGTTAGGTGCCTTGCAGTCTCTTCCACTTACAGTGGCCCTATGTGAGAGAATCCAACCAGATTGCCAGGGCAATACACCTTTTTAGAAGAAAAGTTATCAAGCCTTTATTGAAGATGCTAGTGGTAATATTTTATTGTTCTGTAGAGCCCTAAGAGCATTGTTGGTATAGTTAGTTAAGTAGTAGGCTCTTAACTAAACGTTCAACAGTTTAGACCCACCAATAATTTGATAGGGAGTTCTGGTAGCGTCATGGTAAAGAGTTATGGTTATTATTTCTGTGCTGCCAATTCAAAGGCACTTGGTTCAAATCCACCAGCTGTTCTGCAGGAGAAAGATGGGAAATCTTCTCCTATATGATTTACAGCCTCTGAAAACCTGCTGGAGGATCAGCTATGAGTCAGTTCCAACTTAACAGCACATAACAAGAGCAATCACTTGATGGAAAGAAGATGAAGCAATCTCCCATTAGGATTTGTCGTTGTTGTTGTTGTGCTGTCGAGTCGCCTCTGACTCACAGTGAGCCTATGTACAACAGCCCTAAACCCTGCCCTATCCTGTGCCAATCTCACTGTCTCTGACACACCTACCCTCAGTAACCCAGTCACTGAATCAATCCATCTCATCAAGAGTCTTCCTCTCCTGCACTGTCGCTCCACCCTCCCAAGTATAACGTCTCTCTCCGAGGACTGGTTCCTCCTTGCAACATGTCCAAAGTATGTCAGACAAAGCTTCAGAAACCCTGCCTCCAAGGAGCAGCCTGGCTTCACCCTCTCCAGGTCAAACCTGTTCATTCTCTTAGCAGTCCATGGGATATTCAATTCTCTTCTCCAACACAATAGCCCAAAGGCATTAATTCTCGTTCTATCATCCCTAGTCATTGTCCAGCTCTCTGATGCATAGTAAGTGATTGCAAATACCATGACATATATCAAATGCACCTTAGTCTCCAGACTCATACTGTTGCTCTTCAGCCACCTGCAACCTATAGTGACCCCATGTACAGCAGCTCTAAAGCCTGCCCTGTCCTGAGCCAGTCTCACTGATTCTGACAGATCAACCCCCTATCGCCCAAGGTACTGTATCAATCCATGTCATTCAGGGTTTTCCTCTCCTATGCTGTCCTTATGCTTGGCTCCATAGTCAACAGTCTTGGCACCAGCAGCCAGGAAATTAAAAGGTGCATTGCCATGGGAAAGTCTCCTGTTCGGGACCTCTCCAAAGTACTGAAGAGCAATGGTGTCTCTCTGGAGACTAAGGTGCGTCTGATACAGGCTATGGTCTTCGCAATCACTTGTTATGCATCAGAGAGTTGGACAATGAGCAGGGAGGATAGAAGGAGAATTGATGCCTTTGAGCTGTGGTGCTGGAGAAGAGAATTGAATATCCCATGGACTGCTAAGAGAAACAGATTTGTCCTGGAAAGGGTTAAACTGGGTGGCTCCTTGGAGGCAAAGATTCTGAGACTCCGTCTAACATACTTTGGGCATGTTTTGAGGAGGGACCGGTCCCTGGAGAGGGATATCATGCTTGGGAGGGCAGAGGGACAGTGCAGGAGAGGAAGGCACTCTATGAGGTGGATTGATTCAGTGACTGGGATAATTGGGATGGGAGTGTCAGAGACAGTGTGATTGGCACAGGACAGAGCGGCGTTTAGGGCTGTTGTACATAGGGTCGCTATGAGTTGCAAGCACTCAACGGCACATAACAACAACAAACAACATGCTGTCCTTCCACCCTTCCAAGCATGATGTCCTTCTCCAAGGATCATTCCTTTCTGGCAATGTGTCCAAAGTATGTGAGACAGAGCTTCAAAATTCCAACCTCCTAGGAGAAATATGGTGTTACCCTTTCCAAGACAAACCTGTTTGTCTTCTAGGCTGTTGATGATATGTTGAAGACTCTACTTCAGTACCAAACTAGATGGTATCAATTCTTCTGTCATCCTTAGTCATTGTCCAGCTCTCTGATGCAAAGTAAGTAATTGAGAACACCATGGCCTGGATTAGGCACACTTTAGTCTTTAGAGTGGCATCATTGTTATTCAGTACTCTGAAGGGCTTCCTGACAGCAGATTTTCCCAATGAAATTATTCTTTTGATTTCCTGACTACTGGTTTCAAGAGTGTTGATTGAGGATCCAGGCAAGCAGTAATTGCTAACAACCTCAATCTCTTCTCCATCTACATGGTGACGCCAATCTGCCCAGTGGTGAGAATCTTTATCTTCTTGATCTTGAGCTTCAACCCATATTGAATAGTACAGTCCTTGATCTTCTGCAGCAAGCATCTCAGGTCCTCCTCAGTTTCTGCAAGCAAGGTTGTGTCGCGTGTATAAAGTAGGTTGTTGATGAGTCTTTCTCCAATTCTGACATCACATTCCTTCTCATAAAGCCCAGCTTCCTGAATAATATGTTCTGCTTATTGATTGAAAAGATATGGAGATAAGATGCATCTCTGATACATTCCTTTCCTGATTTTGAACCATGCAGTGTTCCCTGCTCTGTTCTGTTCTGAAGACTGCTTCCTAGTCCAAGTATAGGTTTTGCATAGGAACAATCAAATGTTCTGGAATTTCCATTTTCCTCAGGGTTAACCACAATCTGTTGCTATCCACACCTAATGGAGACTGACAATGAGTCAGTATCAACATAATCACAGTGAATTTATTTTTTGTTTTGTGCTA
The DNA here is from genome assembly GCF_000299155.1 of Elephantulus edwardii. NCBI lineage: Eukaryota > Metazoa > Chordata > Mammalia > Macroscelidea > Macroscelididae > Elephantulus > Elephantulus edwardii. Next base: position 4,763,703 of record NW_006399820.1, on the reverse strand, counting down.
TAGGAGGGGGTCCTGGTGCCTCATTCACTAAGCACCAGGCTCCTAACTTAGATGTTGTTTGGGTGGTGAGAATTTACTTACAGAGTCTGCAAAAGGATGGGGGAAAGTTGGTGGTCTGTCCCCATGAAGATTACAGCCTAGAAACTCCCTTGGGCAATGCAGTTCTACTTTATCAAATGAAGCCATCATGAGTTATAATTGCCTTAAAGATACCTAGCAAACACCTGGGACTGTTATTATTTGACTTAAAGATGCATTTGTGGCTTGCTGCCTCAAGTGTAGGGCTGCTAACCAGAAAGCTTGCAGTTCAACTCCACCAGCTGCTCCACAGGAAAGGATAAACAGTCACCTGTAAAGATTTATAACCTCAGAAAAAGGGTCGAGATGATGTGAAAATTCACATCTTTAATAAACATGGTTCGGGCAGTGAGGGAAATTGGAAGAATCTGTTCTGGAAAACAAAGTATTTGAATTTCTGGAAGCAGGAGTGACATCCACTTCCTAAACAACATGCCTCCAGAATCTCTATAAACATTGATAAATGTTTATAGTTGTAGAGGGGCTGCAGGCCTTTTGTTCATAGGGTCGCTATGAGTTGTGTTCAGTCAACAACAAGAAGTATAAAAATTTAAAAAAAAATATATTTTAAAAACCCAAAAACAAACAAGCAGACAGATACATGGGTTGAGATCTTTGGCCTAAGAACTACATTTTGTGAATAAAATCTCTAGGAACCTTTAGGTTTCCAACCTCTAATTAGTAGACTTCTTGCGTTTAATTAACAGTAAACTTGGATATTCCTATCTGCAAGGAAATCAGAATAGTAAAAATTTCGTTGAGCACGTTACTAATCCAAACATAATGACAAGTATTATTTCAACATAAGAAAGAAAGATGGGCAGATATTAAGTAAGCACTTCCTAAAATATTTATGTCATGTGAACACTAAGCATACTGTTTTCATGACACAGAAGTAAATTAGATATTTTTGGAGCCTGAATGAACATTGGCAAGTATGATTTACTTAGCCAAGTGTTCCAGCTATTCCTTGCTCTTTCTAGCTATGGAGAAAGCTAAGGGGGTCTAAACTCTGCCCTTAAAGTTTGTGAAGCTCTGAGAACAAAACTACCAGTGTTGGCACTTCAAATGTGCTAATGTAAGCAAAGGGGACAGTTATGCATTTGCCCCTAAATCGACTCCAACTCATAGAGAACGCATGTGTCAGAGTAAACTTTGCTCCACTGAGTTTTTAAGGACTGATTTTGAGAGTCGGAGATCAAGTCTCTCTCCCAAACCACCTCTGGGTGGACTTGGAACAGTAATACTTTGGTTAATCAAAGTGTTAACTGTGGGTTACTATTACCTAACTTATAAAACAACTATTCCAGTCTCCTGTGAGAAACTTTAAAAAACACCGACTAAGGAGGGAACGAAAGCTCTGTTGGCCTAGTGCTAAGAAGCTGCCCAAAGGCATGAGTTTGAGTACAGCAGTTGCTCAATCCATAGGAGAAAGAGGGGCAATCTTGTCTTATGTGATTACCTGCCTCTGAAAATCCACTGGAGAGTCAGCTATGGGTAGGTTCCAATTCGATAGTAAACAACAAGAAAGAGGTAACAGACATAATCATGTTAACTCTCAAAGGACAAACTGCTTTTTTTTTCTTTTTTCCTCAGAAAACTTCCTTTAGAGTGGCACTGGGGAATTGTCTATAGCAGTGGGAGAATAGGGGATATGTGAAGACTCTCACTCAACTTCCGTCTTTTTTTCTCAAATAAATACTTCTTCCTGTAGATTTTTTTTCTGTCATGAAATTGCCCATCATGTAGCTGTTATAGTTTTAGAACCACTGCCAGTCCATTAGCTGAGTGACTGAGGGAGTGCAGAGCAGTGTAAAGTGTCCTAATACCCCTCTTACCTTCTGCACACTGTGCCCATTTGCTATGATTGCCATGCTTCCCATTCTTGTAACAGTTGAATCTGAAAGGGAAGTGGATTCTGAAATGCCTGAAGGCAGAGTAATTTTAAAAGATTTGAAAGCTTTTGCCTTGAAGCCACAGAATGTTCCGGAAGCTTCTGTTCACTTGATTTTATCCTATTCCCCACACACCTAACCAAACCCTTGTTCCCACATATGTACAGAAAAATACTTGTCTTTAATCATTAAGACATCCCCACTGCTTTGAATGACTTTATAGCTTCTATAAACGCTCAAATTATTTTCACTTGAAAAGATTCAGGCCTGTAATTTTCTTTGCCAAAAGAATAAGGCACATCAGTAAAAATTATATAAAAGCAATGGTTTGCATCCACAATGAGTCTTATTTTATATAAATATAATTTAAGGACTTCCAATGCATATTGGCTCCTTTATTTGGAAAAATAAAGAATTGCAATGGTGGTAGCTACAGTTTGATGACATTATGACTGTTGCTCACTGGGTAATGGTGGAAGCTAAAGGCTGGAAGGAAAACTGGTCAAAAGGCCACCCTAACCACTGTTGGTGTCTGACTAAAGCTACAATTTCCAAAACCTATCACAAGGTAAAGCTCTGTACCTTTGTTTCCCAGCTACTGAACTCCTTACTTAAGCTTGATCCATTAGCTCTGATTGCAGTCTTCTAAGAAGGATAATCACACTGTTCAAGGCTCCAAAAGCTTGTTAGTTGTTCTCAGGTCAGCTCCAATTCATGATGTCATGGTGTATAACAGAACAAAATATCAGTCAGTCCTGAGCCATTTTCATGATTACTGATATATTTGAAGCCATTGTTGAAGTTTGGAAAAATTATTTTGGTTCTCCTGGAATCCAAATTCCTGGGCTTGGAAAGGGAGTGATTTATCCATCACATTTGAACTTAGGTGCCCTTTTAAACATTAAAGGGATTGGCTCCTTGAAATCACTGTCAGATGACAAAAGCTTAGTCAGCAGTTTAGCAGAGAATTTTTGGACTTAGACATCAAGTTCTTTTGAAAAATTATCTGTATGCAGGAAATTTTGAGAAGCAAATATTCCAGGGATGTATTTTAGGCTATAAGGTATGTCCTTGGTGATTCTGTTTTTGTAACCAATGGATCTTAAAGTGTTGCTCTTGCTTTGGTGTTTTCATCTGAGATGGTAATGTCTTAATGACCTATAGAACCTGTTTTCACTGTCCCCTTTTCAGAGGTTCTTTCTAAAACTTGGGCTTAAAATACCTAATTAAAAGCATGTCTATGTACAAGAAACATATTTTGTTAAATTAATGTTTGGCATTTTTCTAAGTATTAGTTGTTGTTGTTGTATACCATAGAGTTGGAACTGACCCATAGCTGACCCTCCAGTGGATTTTAAGAAGCAGTAATCACATGGGAAGAGATTGAACTTCCTTCTTCCACAGAAGAGTTGGTGGTCTTGAACTGCATACCGTCAGGATTGCAGCACAGCTTCTTGCCACTAGGACACCAGAGCTTATTGTGATGGTTATTGCGTACCATTGAGTTGGAATCAACCCATAAGGACCATCCAACAGATTTTCAGAAGCTAGAAATTACACAGAAAGAGAGTACACATCTTTCTGTCACAGAGCAACTGGTGAATTAAAATAGTGCAATTTTGAATAAATAACAGAACTCCTCCTGTGATCCAACTTCTCTTTTATCTAAATAGTCATTTTGGAAACTGTCGTGGTCTAGTCAGTAGGGAGTCACACTGCCAACTTAAAGGTAAATGACTCAAATTCACTATGTACTACTCCTCAGTTGAAAGATGGACAGTGTATTCTCATACAATTTACAGTCTGTGAAAGCTCACTGAATGATCAGCTATGAGTAGGTTGTGAGTCCACACCAATGAGTTTTTAAAGAATTCATGATTTTGACAGGCATTTGTGTCAATTCACTTCACTGAGCATTTCTTTCATTTTCAGTGATCCTCTATTTTACCGAGTATGGTGTCCTCTTTTTAGTAATTGACCTTTCCTGGTGATATGTTCAAATAAAGCCAAGTTTTGTCATTTATGGGTAGCTTAACTCAACTCAGTGCTGTGGAATTAGAACCAACTCAGAATCAGTCCCACGTTTTCCTCTATGAGTTGGTAGTATAGCTGAGCCTGAGATCCTGTGAGATCATACTGGTATCTATGTAGCAATCCAGTCATTGTTTGGTCTACAATTAACGAGAATTCAAGATAGAAAAAAAAAAAAGAAACAATACAATGTTGAGAAAATCTTAGTTTTGGGAAACACAAAAAAGTTATTAAAGCCAGTGGCTGTGAAGTTGATACATGCTCATCGTGATATCATGTATGTCAAGAGTAGGACTGTGTCCCATAGAATTTTCAATAGTTGTTTTATTCTGAAGTAGGACAACAGTTCTTGCTTTCATTGCACTTTTGGATGAATTCAATCTACCAGCCTTTTGATTAAGAGCTGAGAACATTTATCATTGGTAGCCCCTAGGGACTCCTGATATAACAGATGATTAACTGCAAAATAAGTAAACATTTCAAAAGTGTGCACTCGGCAAAAAGGGCAATGATACAAAGGACATTGAAAACCCCCTTAGTTCTTATGTTAAAGGAACAGCATTGTTTCTTTTATCTAAGCTAGTACCAAGGTGACATTCATATTTGCTCATACATCACATATCACAAATAAAAGGAATAGTTTGTACCATCTGAGAGATAAATGAGAATTGTTGTTTGCCCTTAAGTCAACTTATGAAAGTTGACTCAGAATTGTGTCTTGGTTAATTTTTAAGTCAACTTGGTCAGTTGTTTGGCCAAGCATTAGTCTGGATGTTGCTAGGAAGGTATTTGCATGTGGTTAACATCAAATAGCTCACTAGCAAATTCAACCTGAGATTGAAGAAAAGGAAAACTAATTCACAAGAATCAACATACAATTTGGGTATACTCCATATGAATTGAGATACTATCTCAATAGAATTAATGTACTGACCTACAAAACAGAAGAGCTGTGAGGTGACATCAAAGATATCATGCCTAAAGAAAGCAAGAAATGAATAAAAGGCAAGAAAGAAAAAAATGGATGTCAGAATATATTTAAAAGCTTGCTCTAGAATATAAAGAAGCCAAAGTGAAAAGAAGGGGAAAAAAGGCAAGAAAGCCGTGAAAACGATTTCAAAAGGTGGCTGGATAAGACAAAGAAAAATATTTGAATGCAATATAAAAAAATCTGGAAGAAAAAAAAAACAAGAGGGAAAGACATGCTTGGCATTTTTAAAGCTGAAAGAATTAAAAAAAGACTTCTAGCTTCAAGCTGCAATAATGATTCTATGTATAAATATTTGAATAATTTAATAAACAACTTTTCAGGAGACAACATAGAATAAAGAAACAATGATGAGGGGAAAAGTCCAAACGACACAGAAGGCATCGAAAAAATAAGCCCCAGGAAGTTAAGAATACAAATGTATACGTTTAAAAAAAACTGAGCATATCACTACATGTGTTCCACTCTTTCATGCCAAGAAAAGTGGTATATTTTTATGTGGTTGGCAAGATATAACTAAAAGTTAGTTTAAACCTGATTAGTCTAAAACAAAAAGGAAAATATAATATTCACTATATATATAAAATGTGAATTTTATTTCTTTATAGAGTTGAGATGTGCAGATATGTGGAGATATGCATAGAATTTAAATAACAATAGCATCACTTCTTAGGAAGCATAATTGTTTTGTATATCAATAAATATCATTTTTTAAAAGAAAGTGTATCTGAGGATGAAAAATATGTTAATGCAATTCATATTATATAATTACACATTTAATGTGTTTCCTTGAGAAATTATATCATTTCCTCATGTTACTGCTCTTGTTATGTGTCACTGAGGCTAGTATGACTTATTACAACCCTATGAAGAACAGATCTGAACCCTGTCTTGTTCTGCATTATCCTCTGACATACTTGAGGCCATTGCTACAGTCACTGTGTCAATCCATTTCATTGAGGTCTTACACTTATTCACTGTCCCTTCATCTTTGCAAGCATGATGATTATTTTCAAGAAACAGTCCCTCTAAACAACATGACCAAAATATGTGAGATGAAGCTTAGCCATTCTTGCTTCTAAGAAGCACTTTGCATGCACCTTCTCCAAAACATATCTATTTGTTCTTTTGGCAGTTCATTGGATATTCAGTAATCTTCAACACCACAACTCAAAGACACTGGTTCTTCTTCTGTCATCCTTATTTATTTTCCAGCTCTCAAATGCACAGCAAGTTATTAAAATGTCTACCAACTGTTATCATTGCTCTTCATCACTTTGGAAATGTTCTAGACATCAGACTTTCCCAATACAATACACATTTTAATTTCCTCACTGCTAGAGCCAATTTTGTCGACTGTAGGTATAAGCAATCTTTGACAAGTTCATTTTTTTTCTCTATCTTGTATTGCCTATTATTAGTACAATAGTGAGGATTTTTGTCTCCTTGATGTTGAAGAGTAATCCATATTGATCTTGGCTCTTCCACAGCAAATGTTGCAAGTCTTCCTCACTGTCTCCAAACAACGTTGCGACATCTACATAACGTAGTTTGTTAGAGTCTTCCTGCTATGCTGATGCCACATTTTTCTTCATATAGACCAGCTTCTCAAATAATGTGCTCAGTATAGAGATTGAACAAGTATGGAGAAATGATATATCCCTGACATGTTGTTGTTGTTATATGCCATCAAGTTGCTTGCGACTCATAGCGATCCTATGTACAACAGCCCTACACTCTGCTCTGTCTTGTGCCAATCACACCGTCTCTGACACACCTATCCCGATTACCCCAATCACTGAGTCAATCCATCTCATAGGGGGCCTTCTCCTTCTGCGCTGTCCCTCCACCCTACCAAGCATGTTGTCCTTCTCTAAGGACCTGTCCCTCCTTGCAACATGTCCAAAGTATGTTAGACGGAGCCTCAGAATCCTTGCCTCCAAGGAGTAGACCGGTTTGACCCTTTTCCAGGATGAATTCTTTTAAAACACACACTGTTCCCTTGCTCTGTTCAGACAATAGCCTATTATGTGAACATGATTAGATGTTCTATGATCCTCACTCTTCTCAATGCTAACTATAGTTTGTTATGATCCACATAGTCAACTGCCTTTGCATAGTCAAATAAGCAAGACTAGATGTCCTTCTGGTATTCTCCACTTTCTTTAAAGATCTATCTGACATCAGCAATAACATCCATGGTGCCACAGTTTCTTCTAAATTCAGTGACTGAAATTCAAAATTTGGAAATCATGAAGAAGAAATGGTAGCTGGCAAATACGAACTTGATGATAGAAATGAAGATGGAGAATGAATGAATCTTGCACATTCAACAATTGCAAAGATTTTTTTTAACACAGACTCTGACTATTCATATACATTTCACCTGATGGACTGTACAAAATTCAGATTGACTAAATCTGTGGAAAGAATCATTGGAGAAGCTCAATATCAGCAGTCAAAACTAGGCTAGGTGCTAAGTGTCGAATAGACTACCAGCTATCCAAATACAAGCTCAAACTGATAAAAATTACTCCCCAAGAACCAAGATATGACTTTGAGACTATTCTACCTATATTTCATTCATACATAGAGTTTCTGGAGGCAGGTCATTTTAGAAGTGGATGCCACTCCTGCTTCAAGGCTTGTTTTAGTCGGGAAGCTCCAGCCAACACTGTCCACCATGTGTACCCATTACGACATTTGGCACATCAGTGTCACAGTGTTCAGCATCACAGCAACCATGAGTTACCTCTGTACAGCAACACACAGACAAGTGCTATACCACCCAGAAGAATGTTTGACAGGAAAAATATTTGAACCTGATCCGAGGACCACAGATTAAAATCACCTATATTTAAGAGTCTCTCAACAAGAGGTTTGAGACATTGAACACCCATAACAATAGAATACCAGATGAGATGTGTGATGACATGGATGTCATCCATGAAGAAAGCAAAAGGTTATTATAGAGAGAGAACAGAAAGAAAAGACCAAATGGATGTAAAGAGACTAAAGATTGCATTCTCCCTTTATGAATAAGAAGATATACATAAACATTCTGACAAATTAACATTTAATACTCTGATAAGCATCCTTCATCACTTTTTCTAGAGATGAATTAAGAAACATACTCTTTCAAAACAAATGTACTTTGCATAACAAATACATTTTTAATTTTCTGTCCTCTAAATACTGCATGGCTAAAAATAAGAAATGGAATGTACCATAATTATATGCTTTCTCTATACATATTCAATCTATATGCTAGGCAAAAAAATTGTGAAAGTGGACATTATGAAGAGGAATGTAGCATCAGAATCAGAAGACTCACCAAAAATCTATGTTAAACAGATAATACATTGCTGAAATAATAATTGCTGAAAGTGAAGAGAACCTAATATCTTTGCTGCAGAAGATCAGGGATCAGCCTTCAATATGGATTACATCTCAATATCAAGAAAATAAAGAGCTAATAGGCAACATCATGATAAATGAGGAAAGAATTGAAACTGTCAATGATTTCATCTTAATCAAATTCACAATTAACAACCTTTGTACCCCAGTCAGGAGACATATTCCTTTGGGCAAGTCTTTTATCAAAAAACCTCTCAAAAATACTGAAGAACAATGATATCTGTTTGAAGACTAAGGTGTGCCTGATACAGGCCATACTCTTTTCAATTACTTATTTTGCTCTGACCTGGTGTGCTTGCCGCAGAAGTTCAAGAACTACAGCCTTAAATATGGATTGAAGCTCAAAATCAAGGAAACAAAAATTCTCATCATTGGACTGATTGGCAACATTATGATAGACAGTGAAGAGATTGAAATTGTTAACACCTTTAGTTTGCTTGGCTTCACAATCAACGTCCTTGGTACCCAGCAGATAGGAAATCAAAAGACAAAATTGTTTTGAGAAAGTTGACTGAGTACTGAAGAATAACAACATCAGTCTGGAGACTAAGGTATGCCATAGTCTTCACAATCCCTTGCTATGTATCAGAAAGCTGAAAGATTACTAAGGATGATAGAAAGAGAATTGATGGTTTTGAGCTGTGGTGCTGGAGAAGAGTACTAAATACACCTTGGACTGCTAGGAGAACAAAGTTTTGTCCTAGAGAGGGTGAAACCTGAAACCACACTGCTCCTTGGAGGCAAGGATCCTGAAGCTTCATCT
>NW_006399820.1:4749954-4753816 GCF_000299155.1 Elephantulus edwardii | reverse complement strand
ATAAAATAAAAACTGATTTGATAACACAGGATAAAACATTTTGTGTTATTTCTTGGAGAAAGTGAAACTAGCATGCTCTTTCAAGGCAAAAATGGTTGAAACTTCTCACATACTTTGAACATATTGTTAGGAGAAAACAGTTCTTGTAAAAAAGACATTGTCTTTGGGAAGGTGGAGGATGAGGAAAGGAGAGGAAAATCCTCGATGAGATATAGACTGAAACAGTGACTGTACAATCAACTCAAGTACATCAGAGAGTATAAGAATGGCACATGATACGGCAAGGTTCAGATAGGTTATTTATAGTTTTTTTTTATGAGTCATAGCCTACTCGACACCTAACAACATAAAATCATTAATATTTCAAGGCTTTTTGTATATTTTCTGTTAAAATTATTATTATCAATACTAGTTGTTTTTAGTAGATGTTACTGAGTCAACTATAACTGTTAGTAACATATGAACAAAGATCTGAATCTTGCCCTATCCTGTGGCATTCTTCCAATGTCCACCCATATTCAAGCCCATTTCTGCAGTCACGAATCAATCCATCTCTTTGAAGTTTTTCTTTCCCTCTGACTCTCTTTCTTTCCCAGCCTGATGTCTTTATCCAATAACTGACCTCTTTTGACAACATGCTCGGAGTATGTGAGTTTGACCATCCTTGCCTATAATAAGGAGGCCTTTGGTTGCACTTCATCCAAGACAGACATGCTTGTTCTTCTAATAGTTTATAGTTGGGTCAATAATCATAATTAACACCAAAATTCAAAGGCATCAATTCTTTTTCTGTCATCCCAGTTAATTTTCCAATTTTGGATGCACAGGAAGTAACTGAAAAGGCTATGTCTTGAATCAGGTTTTCCTCAGTCTTTAAACACATCTCTGCTCTTCAATACTTGTAAGAGGTCTTTGAGAACAGATTTTCCAAATGCAAAAGTTCTTTTGATTTCTCAATTTCTGTAACCATGGATATTGATTGTGGATTCAAGTAAAATGAAATTGTTGACAGCATCAAGTTTTCTTCATCTTGGTATTGCCTATTGATTCAATGGCAAGGATTTTTATTTTGTTTATGTTAAGATATAGTTCATATTGAAGGCTTCATTCTTTTATATTCTTCTGTAAATACTTCTTTTTCTGCAAACAAGGTTGTGTTATCTTCATAAAACTGCTGACGAGTCTTCCTCAAATCTTGACATTGTGTTTTTCTTCATATAGTGTATCTTCTCAAGTTTTTTGTTCAACATAGACTGAATAGGAATGGTTCATCTTGCTGCTAAGAAGCACCCTAGTTGCACTTTTTTACAGACAAATTTCTTTGTTATCTTGGCAGTCCATGGGATATTCAGTACTCTTTTTTCCAAAACAACAACTCAAAAGCATTGGTTTTTCTTTTGTCATCCTTTTTCATTACCCAACTTTTAGATGCGTAGTAAGTAATTGAAAAGATCATAATTGTTTTAAGAACATCTTAGTTATAGACTAACATTGCTGCTCCCAAGCCCATTGGAGTGGTCCTTGACTTCAGATTTTCCCAATTCAACATAGGTTTCACACTAAAATGTTCTGGGATTCCTATTCATTGCAAAGCTGTCCTATTTTTTTTTTCTCTACACAGAGAAATGCCTTCATATACTCAGTGAAATTCAAGTCAACATTTTTCTGATATTCTTAGATTTCAGCCATCTCTCTAATATCAACAATGATATCCTTCATTCCATAATCTTCTATATCCAGTTTGAATTAATGAATTTATAATTTAATTACCAGTGCAATTATATGAAACCTCAGGCTCAAGGTCCCAGAAGCTTGATTAATAACAAAGAGAGCCAATTTTTATTTCAAAATTAAAGACAAGACTCTTTTTTAGGAGTCATATATAAAATGAAAAACTAGCAAAAATGCAAGCTGTTGTTTGAGGTCTCACTAAACTCTTCCTTCCACTATGGTCCATAATTAAAATTTTGTTAAATGTGTTGTTATCACTCTAAGCTTAGAATTTTTTCAACTTTGTCTTCTCCTGTAAAGCCAGATTATCTGGAGATGGTTTTGCAGTTTCTTCTGGGATATCTGGAACCTAATTTGTAATTTGTAAGCATTCCTATAACAACTAAGAAAATGAACCAAAAACGTCTGGCAGTTCAAATCCACCAGTGACTCTTTGGGGGAAGAGAGACAATCTTTCCCCATGCTATTTACAGATTCTGAAGCCCAATGGAGTCTCTTGTATGAGTCACATCTAACTCCATGGAAACAAATTTTAGGTTTGTGGTGTTTTTTTTTTTAAAAAAAAAAACAAAAATTTATAGAAAATACAAAACAGACTTATTCATACCAACCGCTTCCCTTAATTTGTTTGTTTGTTTGAGGGTTCCCCCCATATATTAGTTTTGTTTTTGTTGTTTCAGTTTTTAAAGGTTTTTTTTGGTGGGGGGGTTGGTGTTTTTTTTAAAGGTTTTATTAGGGGGGAAAAGAACAAAACCCCCAAATTCTTTAACATTTTATCAGGGGGAAAAAGAGCAAAACCCCCCAAAATCTGTAACATTAGAACTCATTGCTACCACATTGAAACAAACTCATTCCTGACCTTCTAACTCATTTGCTAACCCTCCACCAGGATTTATTTTTTTAAATTATTTTATACTGGTTTATATACAAAGTTCATAAAGTTTGTATTCATTATTGTTTTTTACACTGGATCTTTCCCATTTCGTTTACCCATCTCTGCTTCCACCCATTGTATGACCCTATGATTAAGCCCCTCCTCTTGAATCCTCATATTTATTCTACAATAATCGTCTTATACAGTATTTGTCGTTATGAGACTGAGTTAGTTCACTTAGCATAATGCTCTCCAGTCACTCCCATGTTAGGTAGCAATTTACAAAATCATCACTCCTGAGTGCTGTATAGTATTCCATTTGTGTGAATGTATCATTGCTGAATCCATTTCATTGTGGTTGGACTTTTGGGCTCTTTCCATGTTCTGCTATCGTGAATAGCACTGCTATGAACTTTGGTGCACAATTCTCTGTATATGCATCAGTTATTATTTTCTTAGGGTATATTCCAAGCAGTGGGGTGGGTGGGTCATATGGAATTTCTATGTTCAGCTTTTTGAGGAAATGCCAAACTGCCTTCCAGAGTGGTTATATAATTTTACAATTCCACCAAAAATGTATAAGAGTTCCTATTTTGCAATATCTTCTCCAACATTTATTACTGTTGCCTTGCTTTTTCCAACAAGATAAAAAGACAAGTTACTGACTGGGAACAAACATTTGCCAAAACCATCTCAAACAAGGGTCTCATCACAATGGTTTACAGTATCCTATATGGCCTCTAGAAGAAAAAGACTGAGACCCCTATTATAAAATGGGCAAAATATGTGGAAAGACTTTTCACAGAGGAGGATACTAGGATGACCCACAGACACATGAAAAAATGCTCTAAATCACTAAGAGAGATGAAAATCAAAACCACACTGAGATACCATCTTACCCCAGTAGCAGTGGCAAAGTCTAGCAGGGCAGCAAATAATAAATATCACATTCTTTACTTCTACATTAAAAGTATGCTAGATAATGTTTGCATGTATATCAAACATATTTTAATATTAATTTTATACATATTATTATTTACAAAGTATAAGACATAACTCCATACCAAAACAAAACAAGAAAACCACAACGCTATACAATTTTAAAATAACTTGATTGAATTCATTGGAATGGTTGAATTAGTTCAGTTTCCTATTGTGTGTACACTATATGGGTCTGGAGTTTCCATTGGTTGTTTACCATAACAGACCTTAGTTGAAAGCAGAGTACTAGAGGAATGTCTATGTGGATTTAATTGA
>NW_006399820.1:4742065-4749494 GCF_000299155.1 Elephantulus edwardii | reverse complement strand
TCCACAGTCAACACTCTTGGTACCAGCAGCAAGAAAATAAAAAGATATTTTGCATTGGGACAATCTGCTCTCCAGACAGACCTCTCCAGAGTACAGAAGAGCAACAATGTCAGCCTGGAGACTGAAGTGCACCCAATCCAGACCATGTTCTTCACATTTACTTGCTATGTTATCAGAGAGCTGGAAATGACTGAGGATAATACAAAAATTGAGCTGGAGAAGAGTCTAGAATATACTGTGGACTGCTAAGAGAACAAACAAGTTCATCCTTGAGATGGTGAAACCAGACTCCTTAGAAGCAAGGATTTTTAAATTCTGTCTCACATACCTTGGGCATGTTGCAAAGAGGGACATTATACTTGGAAGGGTAGAGGGACAGCACAAGAGAGGAAAACCCTGAAGGAGATAGATTGACTCAATGACTAGAGTAATGAAAATAGGCATGTCAGAGATAATGAAATTGACTCAAGATAGAGCAGAGTTTAGTGCTGTTGTACATAGGGTCATTATGAATCACAAACAACTTGACAGCACCTAACAATAACAAACAACATTTAAAAACATATAGTTTTGTTTCATCATGCCAAAGAGCAGTGTTATTCTTTCTGATTGGAACTGCTATATCAAGAGGCATGAATCAGACACCTGTTATTTATTAATATAAATATCCCAGAATTCACTCATGTTGGATCTAGATGCATATTGGAAACATGCAACAAGAATTAGATTGGACAGTCTACTATTTCCTTTTCCTCAATACAAAGAAATAGTATACACTGAAGAGGCAAGCAGTTTCCAAGATAAGGGTTTCAATTACAAGAAAGAACTAAAGAAGACAGGTGTCAGGGAATGTGCTGAAGTTATAGGGATGTCATAGCTTTAAACCTTTCATATGAATACCCTAAAGACCTTGCATAAACTTTATTTCTGGCTAACACATTCTCATACACAGAAGATGTCATAAATTTCTTTTCTGTATTGCCAGTTCCCATCCACTGGGCCACTTACTTTTCCTTGCATCCTCTATGCTTATCATCTAGGGATCTGTTTTTTTGACAATTGGTGTCCTTATTTGTGGCTGCAAAAAGTATATGCCTACTTTCTTTACTTGGGTAATCTGTGTCCAATATGTAGGTCAGATATGTTATAACAGTTTTGAAAGAGATGGCTAGTACTTGTGATGACAACCACTGGGTATACTATATTAGGCTTGTTGAGAAATACGAACTGGGATATTGGTGGAATAATGGGGGGAAATGTACAAAGTCAGGGACATAGACAGTGAGAAAAGAGCAGATGCAACATGGGGGATGCCAAGTCTGAATTTTCCTCAACTAATAAAAGGGAACTGTCTTATCAATAATAGCTAAACAGCAAACAGATAGCTGCTGAGTCAGACATACCACTCCCTATGTTCCTGTACCCACCTCCACCAGTCATTGAGTTCGATATTTATTGTTGACTTACAGACTTTATTCACAGCTGTGGTACTTGAGAGTGGAGTTTGTTAGGGAAATAAGATGAAGAGTAGAGGAGGCAGAGAATATCACCCAACACAAGTCCAGTTTTAGCCAAGTATCCCAAAGCACAATTCTTCAATTAGTCCAGGCTCCAGTTTTAGTTCAGCAGTCAGCTTATCCTTCCATCACCAGCAAGGACATTAAAAACCTTTAAATGTAGTTTTTATCTCAAAGTACTTCTGGTTAAAACTTGTCACAGTTTCTCCAAAGCAAGGGCACAGTCTTCTCTACCACCACCACCACAAGTTTTCTACCAGTGTCTTTCTCTCAACAGGGTCTTGCTCCAGTCTTCCTCAAGTCTTGCTTCTAAGTGTGGGAAGCATTCTCTTTCTTATCTTAGTCTCACAGCTGTTGATGATTTGTAAGACTATAGGTCTGCAGTTAAGATAGCTGGAGACCAGAAAGGGCTAACTTAATGGCTACAAAAGCCAACACTGCAGGTGGTTAATGACAATATTTAAGCTAACACTGCAGGTGGTTAATGACAAAGATAAATACAAGTAGTTTCCAATATAATATTCTAGATATATTCCAATATAATAATTCTAGATTAACATTCCACTAAGTGGCAGAAGACAAATAAATTTTGTTGTTGTTGTTGAGTTTCAGAAAACTAATTCTCAGAGTTCTGCATTGTTGTTTTTCACATTAAGACAATTATTTATATGATTACATTAATTTACATTGTTTACAGATATATTTTCTAAATATCTTCCTCTAAATGTTGGTAATGGATAACATGCATCAAATCACTCAAACAGTGGAGTTCAGTCTTCTGAACTCCTTCTATTTATAAAATGGATGAAAGGATAAAATCCATTCTGAGGTAAAGGGATAAAAAGAAAAAAAAAACCCTTAAGGCTTCTATCTTGTTCTTCAAATATAATAACTTAAAGCTATACACCAATCAAGAGAGAAAGATGAGGCAGTCTACTCCCATAAAGTTTTAGTGCTGGACAAGAGACGGAACATACCATGGACTGCCAAAAGAACAAAGAGGTTTATCCTGGAGAGGGTAAAACCAGGTTACTTCTTGAAGACAAGGATTTTGAAGCTCCATCTCGCACATTTTGGGCATGTGTCCACGAGGGACCATCCTTGCAGAAGGCTATCATACTTGGAAGTGTGGAGGGACAGCAAATGAGAAGAAAACTCCAGATGAGATGGATTGGCACAGTAACTGAATTAATGGAGTAGGTGTGTCAGAGACAGTGAGACTGGTTCAGGATAGGGCAAGACTCAGAGCTATTGTACATAAAGTCATTATGAGTCACAGGTGACTTGCTGGTACATAACAACAATTGCAACAACAATTTACATAGCTAATGCGGTATAGTACATGCCTTAGACACAAACTAACAACAGACAATACTTAAAAACCACTGTATTTAGAAAAGATAAGTTCTAGAATACCACCACTAACCAAGTGAACTTTGGTCAACTCATTAAATTTATCAAGGCTTAGTGGCATCTACTTTGCCTTGCTTGTCTTAAAGTAAGAAACTGGACAAGATGATCTCCTAATTTCCCCTAAGGCTGAAAATATCCATGATTCTTGCCAAAAAAGGAAACAAATGAACTTATGAGTGACATGATAATAATCCTATGATATTTCAAAATGTTAATATTAACGTAAATGAGTTATTGGTCTATTCATTGAAAGTAAACAAAATAGCACTGCAATATAAGTTAGCGAAAGGGCAGGTTTCATTTTGAAATTTTCTATTTTTGTTTCAATCTGTCATTCTACATCTTTTTTTGAGATTGGTTTTAGTTGTAACTTTTGAGCTATGCCACTATACAGATAACTGTGGGAAATACCATATAAGCACATAAAACTTAAGAACTAGTGACTTCTTTTTCATACTATATGTATACTGTACATTTAAAATTTAAGCACTAAAATATATTTCATTAACTATTGAGAAAAATTTTATATTTATGTGTTTCCTTCATTATGTATTCTATGACACATAACAACCAAGTTCTTATTTTTTGTTTTTTTTTAACAAACTGAGTAGAAAGATACTCACAGAGAGGTTTGGCTGAGAACAAGTCATCTAAACAAGTATGTTCAGAAACTTTTATGGATTGAGAACTGAAATATGAGCTTGCATTTAAATTGACCTTAAATTACCCACACTATAGAGTAATTCATTCATTCTTTCATTCTTGTATTTATATATCTGTATACATCGAATATTACTGATATCATGGGAATCTCATAATTTCTTCTCAAGGATCTAGAACTGGGCTGGAGGATACTACTTTGTGACATCCTAATGAAGCACTTCCTCTGAACTCCCAACCAAAGAAAAAAATGAGGTGAGCTTCACTAAATATCCTTTGCCTATCAACAGTCTTTTCCCTCTCCTGTAACTGTAAAGGATTGAATGGTGTCTGTTGTTGTTATGTGCCGTCGAGTCATTTGCGACTCATAGTGACCCTATGTACAACAGCCCTAAACCGTGCTCTATCCGGTGCCAATCTCATTGCCTCTGACACACCGATCCCGAGTACCCCAGTCACTCAATCAGTCCACCTCATAGAGGGTCTTCCCCTTCTGTGCTGTCCCCCTACTCTACCCAGCATGATGTCCCGCTCTAAAGCCCTGTCTCTCCTTACAACATGTCCAAAGTATGTCAGACGAAGCCCCAGAATCCTTGCCTCCAAGGAGCAGCCTGGTTTAATCCTCTCTACGATGATTCTGTTTGTTTTCTTGGCAGTCCATGGTACATTCAATACTCTTCTCCAGCACCACAGCTCAAAGGCATCAATTCTCCTTCTATCCTCCCTAGTCATTGTCCAACTCTCTGATGCATAACAAGTGATTGCAAAAACCATGGCCTGTATCAGGCAGACCTTAGTCTCCAGAGAGAAACCGTTGCTCTTGAGTACTTTGGAGGGGTCCCTAACCCCAGACTTTCCCATCGCAATACATTTTTTTATTTCCTGGCTACTGGTGCCAAGAGTGTTGACTGTGGAGCCAAGCAAACTGAAGCTGTGAACAATCTCAATCTCTTCGCGACCCATCCTGATGCTACCGATTGGTCCAGTGGTGCGAATTTTTGTCTTCTTGACATTGAACCTCAGTCCATATTGAAGTCTGCAGTCCTTGACCCTCTGCAGTAAGTGCATGAGGTCCTCCTCAGTTTCAGCAAGCAAGGTTGTGTCATCTGCATAACGCAGATTCTACAAAATTTTTTTTTGAAGTCTTAATCCTTGCTACCTACAATCATGAACTTTTTGGAAAATAGACTCTTTGTTTTCATTTGACATATTATTTTATGTAAGTGAGATTTCCATTTGACAATTTTCATACAAATTACTAGGTATAACTAATAGCAAACACAGACATAATAGCTCTGAACTCTGCCCTATCCTGAGCCAATATCACTGTCACTGACACTCTCACTTCCATTACCTCACTTACTGTGTCAATCCATCTCATTCAGTGTCTTCCTATCCTGCCCATCCTTCAATCTTTCCAAGTATGATGTCCTTATCCAAGGACTGGTTCCTTCTGGCAATATGCCCAAAGTATCTGAGATAGAGCTTCAAAATCCTAACTTCCAAGAGCAACTGGGTTTCACTCTCTCTAGGTCAGAACAGTTTATTCTCTTGGTAGTCCATGCTATGTTCAGTACTCTTCTCCAGCACCATAATTCAAAGCCTTAGATTCTTCTGTTAGATATATCAGCTTTCCATCTAATGATATTTCTTCACCCCCTTGTTCTCATATATATTTATATTTGCTGTTGAGTAATTTATGTTCTTTTGGTTTCACACTGGCAATTTTTACTCAAGTCTGGGAATAATCTTTATTTTAAATGTCTCGCTGTTCTTTTAGTGAAAATTAATCATAGGGAATAGCCTTGAATCTGGTTTTATAGAATATCTTTTATGATATTCTCAATAATTCTCATTATGTTATTTTATTTTTTTTTAATTCAATAAGTATTTGAGATTTTCAAGTGCTGGGGAGAGAAAGGCCCAAAACTTCCTAAAAGACTCCTCCATTTGAAGATCCCTGCCACTGAGGGACCCTCATAAGAATTAAAGAGGACAATAAAGTTTGAGACAGGGAGCTACAAGTAGAAGAGAGACTCAATTTCACAGCCAATGAACTGAGGTGCCAGAGAGAGAGCTGCCTTCCAAGTCCCCTGGACAGAAACTGATTGAGTTGGTGTCTCTGGCCTTGTGTCATTCCACGGACAAAGGAGGACAATAGAGATCAGGAGAGAAGATGTCATCAGGTGAGAAACTCTTTCCTACAGTCAGTACTTTCAGGTGTGGAAGAGAGAAGGACTTGAAACTCTCCTAAAGAAAAATTTCATTAATGGGGATCCCTGCTGCCACAAGGCCATCCCAAAGACCAAAGAAAAGAATAGAGTTTGAGACAGGGAACTATAAGCAGAGAAGAAACTCACATTTACAGCTGGCATACAGAGGTACAAAGAGATAGAGCTGCCTTTAAAGAGGCCTGGACAGAAACTGCTTAAATTGGTGCCCCTGGTCTCACAACACTCCACAGATAAAAGAGGACAATAGATTTCAGAGGAAAAGACATCATCAGGTAAGACACTCTTTCCTAGAGGCAGCACTTTCAAATGTAAAGGAGAGAAGGGCCTGAAACTTTCCAGAGAAAAGCTCCTCCATTTGGGGCTTTCTGCTGCTGCAGGGCCATCTCAGGGACCAAAGAGGACAATTTTATTTGTTGTTGTTAAGAGAGGTCAAGTTGAACATGCCTCATCATGACCCTATGAGCAAAAGATCTGAACCCTTGTAGATAACTATCATCATTTCTCTATGTTCACAGAGTTTCCAGAGGCATGTTTTTGAGGAAGTGGATGCTACTCCTACTTCCAATCCTGTCTGAATTCTAGGAGTTCCACCAACACTGTCCACAGTGAGTAACCATTATGGCATTTGACACAACAATGTCACAGCGTTCAGCATCACAGCAACCCCAAGTTAATTCAGTTCATCAAATTGACAGACCAGTGCTGTACCACTTAGAAGAATGTTCATCGCAAACACAGTTAACACCAGGGCTGAGGACCCAACCAACTTTAAATACAAAGGCCTACTCACCAGGTCCTTGTTGACTACAAACAACAGGCTTCCAGCCCAAAGCCCATTGTTAGCTAAATCCAGAAAATTCAATCAGCTCACACCTGATTACGAACAAAACAAAGCAACCACCAAACAGTCCACAACTGACCATCACTAAAGCAAGAGGACCCACTTTCCAGAATCCTACCATCACACATGTGCCTCCAAATTGGAGACTTACTTGGGGCCCTACCACCTTTTAGATATAAGACCCACTCACCAGGTCCTGGTTGACTCTAAAAACCTGTTTGTGGACTGTTTGGCTGTGTGTTGGTTTTGAGTTTTTGGGTTTTTTTCCTTCACAATTGAGTGTGAGCTGATTTGAGTTGCCAAAGTTAGCTAAGCTAACAATGAGTTGTGGGCTGGAAGCCTGTTATTTAGAATCAACCAGGACCAAGAGGACAAAGGAGTTTAAAACATGATCTCACATCATTTTACAGTTCCACAGACATAGGAGGGCAATAGAGTTTTGGAGAGGGAACTACATTAAGGCCAGATTCCTGCAAAGTTACAATGCAGACTAGAGCAAACCTGAGGACTTTAAGAAAGGCAAACTTTTATCAGGAAGACTCTGGAGAAAATTTTCCAATTTTTATGGTGTGCATTTATTCTTTTAATCAAGGATGCTTTAGGCAGAGTATTAAACCATCCAGGAGGTATCAAAAGAAGATGGAAAGAATATACTGAGTCATTCTATTGAAAGGAATTGGCAGACACAGAAGAATTTAATGAAACAACATATGAGCAAGAGCCTATGGTGATGAAGAAGTTCAAGCTGTTTTGAAGGAAATAGC
>NW_006399820.1:4721897-4740055 GCF_000299155.1 Elephantulus edwardii | reverse complement strand
CAGTCTTCTCAGAGTCAGCCATAGTTTGTTATGATCTATACAAACTAGATAACAATTAGATAACCACTCCAAATGGCCCACAAAAGGAAATTTCAATCCTACAGTTTTAACTGACATAGACAATTTTTACCAGAAACTAGGAAAATGATCAGAAACTCCTTATAGCCAAGCTTTCCTTATATTCAGATCACAATCAGCATTCTTCACCTCTTGCTGTTCCACCTGGATCTTCCTCCTGTAGCCCTACTTACCCAACCACATCCCTTTCCCAGAGCAACTTTTTTTCTTTTCCTCCCATCCAACTGACTAAAATGAGTTATGCATTTCTTTTTCCTGAAGGAATTTATTAGACTAAAAATAATAGTAAAAACACAACAAATACATTGTTGTTGACAGACATAAATTGTCACATCATCTCATATGGAACAGCTGGAAGACTCAAACTAACTTTGCAGTTAGCAATCAATTTCTTAATCAGTGCACCACTAGGGAGCCTTGTTAATAAGAGATAAGATATTAAAAATGGAAGAAATAGTGCATTGGTGGGTTACCCAAGGTCGGTACGTACAAAGGTATTGGCATATGATAATTTCCCAGGGTAAAACTTGGGCAGTTTATGTACTTACAGGTTGGAATATAAGAAAAGAATATATTTAAATATTACTTCTTAGGTACAATTGAAAGTAAGTGCTATGAGTCCAGAGAAAGGAAAAAGTGTTGTAAACCCAAACAAAACAAATACTGGCTACTGTTATTTATGATATGTACACAAATTTCCAGGGTTTTCCAGTACCCTTAGTGGGCACTGGAAAAAGCAAAGTAATTCTCATATATCTAAGGTTATCATGAAGGAGACATTGGAAATCACAACTGTAATGGCATAGTAGATATACACGGTGAGTGAGGGAGGGAGATCTGTATAACTTTTTTTTTTTAATATGGAACACTTCTTGCTGATCTTCTCTGTATCATTCCAATTTTAATATATGTGCTGCAGAAGAGAGCACTGTATATAACTTTTTATTATAGAAGAATATTTTATTAAATATTTTATATAGTATAAGAAGAATCATCATTATTTTCCCCTTAATCTATCGTTGAGAGAAATCTTATAGCCACAGAGAATTACAGTGAGGCCTGGGATATAGACTCCCAGAATAGATAATTATGGCCCAACTGCAGGATAATCACCATGGAATAAGACAAGACATACTTTTAAAAACAGATAGTAGTCTCCTCCACCAGCTGTCAATTTTGTCACCAGATTTGCATATGAACTCTTCTCCAACACACTGAAACACATTTAAGATATTAAAAATTCCACCCATTGAATTTATTATCCTGATAATTTTCAGATTCTCTGGTAATTTCAGTTCTCCTTCAGATTAAAACATGGCTCAAAAAAATTAAAAAATTACTCGATTAAAAAAATTACCCCCGCAAAAAAAGTCTAGAAGAATTTCAAATCCTGTAGTACTGAAATTGTAAAGGGTCTTTGACCTAGGAATGTCAAGTTAATTTTCTGTTGGTTTAATGGTTAGATTTTTAAAAAACTAAAAAAAAGAAATGATAATCTCATACCCAGCTATTTGGTTAAAAAGATAAGAATATTATTTTTTACATTTTCTCTATTCTCTCTCTGCAAAAAAGCTAGATAATGCCTGATTGTATCATATTTATAACTTCTTGATAAAATTGATAAGAAATGAGTAATATATCCTAACAATATACCCCAAAGCACCTCCTTTAGGTCCAAAGTTATTAAGTGTATTGCTTACCTTTTTTGTTATAGAAGAATATTTTATTAAATATTTTCTATAGTATAAGAAGAATCATCAGTTTTGTAAGATTCTGTCACCAGCAGCCAAAAAACTGCATATATTTGGGGCTTGTTATGGAATTTTGCAACAAATGTTTCATTTCTTTATTAGTCAGAATCAGGATTAGAAGCTGTAACAAAGAGATTATTCTTTAATGAATTATTTCCATAGTTAAAAAATTAATTTCCCTTACAGAATAACAGTAAAAGTAAAACTTGTGTGACGGTCCTTTACCTTGTACGAAAAGTAATCAACAAACTGGGGCTCAAGCATATTCATATTCTGGGTCATGGGGAGAGGAAAAAATCATGCAAGGCATAAAAGAAAAATCTATAAAGTGAAAGATCACATTTAATTAAACTGTTTGCAGAGCCTGCTCATCATACAGTCATACAAAGTGAAATGGGTGTCCTAATGTGATTAGGGAGCTCTGATAGCCTAGTGGCGAGATGTTGTTCTTCTATCCTGAAGGTGTGTGGTTCCAATCCACCAGGTGCTCTGTGGGAGATGGATGGGCAATCTCCTCCCATGTAATTATCTGCCTCTGAGAAGCTGTAGTGGTTTCGACTCAATGATACACAACAACAAGAAGACAGAGTAGCTATGTTTCATATGTAATTCTATCACTGTAGTTGTTGTTGTTATGTGCCCTCGAGTCACCTTCGACTGACCGATAGAGACCCTATGTACAACAGCCCTAAACGCTGCTCTATCCCTTGCAAATCTCATTGTCTCTGACAAACCTATCCCCATTACCCCAGTGACTGTATCAATCCATCTCATTCAGGGTCTCGCCCTCCTGTACCGTCCTTCCACCACTCAAGCATGACATCTCTCTCCAAGGACTGGTCCCTCCTTGCAGCATATCCAAAGTATGTCAGACAAAGCTTCAGAATCCTTGCCTCCAAGGAGCAGCCTGGATTCACCCTCTCCAGGACGAATTTCTTTGTTCTCCTAGCAGTCCATGGTATGTTCAATACTCTTCTCCAGCACCACAGCTAAAAAGCATAATTTCTCCTTCTATCATCTCTAGTCATTGTACAGCTCTCTGATGCATAGCAAGTAATTGCAAAGACCATGGCCTGTATCAGGTGCACCTTAGTTTCCAGACTGACATAGCTACTCTCCAATACTTTGGAGAGGTCTCTGACAGCAGACTTTCCCAATGCAATTAGTCTTTTAATTTCCTGGCTGCTGCTCATATACTTGAGAAT
Organism: Elephantulus edwardii; assembly: GCF_000299155.1. NCBI lineage: Eukaryota > Metazoa > Chordata > Mammalia > Macroscelidea > Macroscelididae > Elephantulus > Elephantulus edwardii. The sequence continues at coordinate 4,737,021 of NW_006399820.1, read as the reverse complement.
TAACCTGAAAGCTTTGGTGAGAAATATACAGAAGCAGAGTTCTCTTTACCCCAGTGGAGAACACAATATTCCTCTTTCCCTGTCAACCATCCCATTACCCTTCAGCTCTCCTACTTTTCTCATTAGCCTCTGGTTGTATTCCACACAGAAAAATCCCCTTATTCTCATTTGGCCCATGTGAGAGGAAAATCTGCATATTTTCTCATTTATTGCTTTATATTTCTTCCCATTAAAGGAGAGCCCATATATATAATTTGATTCTAAATAAAGGCAAGAATAAATCAACTTCTGTTGGGTCTTTACTTTGAATGGCAACACTTATATGATACCGCAGGAAAAACATATTCCTTTGGTTACATCAATATAAAGTTGATATTCATAATCTGAGCTCTAAGTATCCTTTCTAAATACCCTTGCTTCTAGTTGCATTCTTATTAAAGCTATTTTAATGAATTTCCCCAGGCTATAGACAGAGAACACAACCACTACCTTTGACACATCAGTGTAGGAGAGAACAAATTATGTTCTATAAAACCAGAGGGCAAAGGAAAAAGCAATAGAATTAAAAAACAAATGCTCGGTCGTATAACCGTCAAGGTGTTTTTCTTTTGTGGTACTGTGTTTTAATCTTTCATTTACCTATACAGAGAAGACTAGCTTAGTCTCCCTTATTTTTTTATTTTATTACAGCATAATATATTTTCCTTTTTCATCATTTCTTATACATTCTACAGTGAGGAATGTTGAATTTAACCTTGAATTTGGTTTTGTCCTTTAAGGAGAAGTAGTTAACTTCTTGTGGGTGATTTATGAGAAGAATAACAAAGTTTATTTTAGTTGCCTGAAAAATCTCAACAAATTTGTGTATATGTGAAGATGTGTAATTAGGGCCTAAATTACCAATACATGCAAGCCCCTTACTCAAGAACATCCTTGGAAACACCCTTGGTTTCCATCTACTTATTAGTTGGGCTCCCTTTCACCAGCGTATACTCTTGTAGTGGTGACCATCCATTCAGTCTTCTCATCATGCCATTTTCATTCATACTAGAACCTAGTTTTGGAGAGAGAGATGTTATCTTAGAATTTGGTGTTCCCCATTGCTGTTGAGTCTATTCTAATTCACTGCAATCCTCAACTGGGTTTCCAAAGGTATAAATCTTTTTGAGAGGACTCTTCCCATATTTATGGTGGATTTAAACCACTGATTGTTGATAAGCAGTACAATATGTAGTACATTAAGCCACATGATACCCTGCTATAGAGATTATTCTGAGCAAAAAAATTTAAAATAGTTCAACTCTGGAAAATATTTGAGAGACTGATTGATTCCTTTTATTTGAACTTTCATTTTTATAAATAAGGAAAAACATGATAAGATCATATGTAAATAAATCCAAATACAATGTTAAAATTATACATGTTTTTGTTGTTGTTATGTGCCATCAAGTCGCTTGCGACTCATAGCGACCCTATGTACAAGAGCCCTAAACGCCGTTCTATCCTGTGCCAACCTCGCCGTCTCAGACACACTCATTCCCACCAATCCACACACAGAATAGATCCATCTCATCCAGGGTCTTCCTCTCTTGCGCCATCCCTCCACTCTACCAAACATGATGTCCCTCTCCAAGGACCAGTCCCTCCTTGCAACATGCCCAAAGTAAGTCAGACGAAGCTTCAGAACCCTTGACTCCAAAGAGCAGTCTGGCTTCACCCTCTCCAGGACAAACCTGTTTGTTCTCCTAGCAGTCCATGGTATATTCAACACTCTTTTCCAGCACCACAGCTCAAAGGCATCAATTCTCTTTCTATTATCCCTAGTCACTATCCAACTCTCTGATGCATAGCAGGTAATTGCAAAGACTATAGCCTGGATTAGGCACACCTTAGTCTCCAACCTGATGTCGTTGCTCTTCATTATTCTTGAGAGGTCCCTCACAGCTGACTTTCCCAATGCAATTCGTCTCCTGATTTCCTGGCTTCTTTTACCAAGAACATTGACTGTGGAACCAAGTAAACTAAAACTGTTAACTATCTCAATCCCTTCACCATCCATACTGATGCTGCCGATTGGCCCAGTGGTAGTAAAGAATTATTCTGAAGTAATTGGAAACTTATTTCTTAGCAGCTCTTGAAATTGTTATACTTGTTAGAATTTGTGGTGTCTTTGCTTTCATCAAACATGATATTGCTACTTTTTATAAACAGCTAGTGTGCCTTGATAGAAAATGTAGAACACATAGCTAGGACCTAATAATTCCTCCTGGTAAAACACTCAAAAAAATAAGCAGAGCTGTAATTAAAGATTACTGTGAAAAAGGCATATATTTACTAATGAGAATTTAAACTAATATCTAAAAATTGTTATGACACATTACAATAACAAAATAGAATACTATTTGATCATAGGAAATTGCATGTTGAAAAATGTTTTTTAAACTTAAAATAATCTTAAGTATATGAACTTCTTTATCCTGTATGACCACAGGCTTGCTTTTACTGGTGTGTGAAAGAAACAGCAAACAGCACTTACATTCCAAGACATTTTAATTTTTTTTTGTCTTTTGTGTCTTTCCAAATATTTTCTAATAGTATGTATATTCTTTTACAATTAATAAAAGCAGGCTTAAAAATTATACCCCTTGGATCATGTAAAGAAGTATCAAAAGAATCTTCATTTATATAATATTTTCCTTTCCATATCTCTGTATACAAAATATACATATTCCTCAAAAAATATATGTAAACTAAATTTCAGCATAATATATTCTACTTCCCTATGGATTTATTTGAAAATATGTCATCACATTTAATAATATCTCAATCACTTCACTTATTCCAATCTCAAACCAATTTTGTAAATAATGTCAAAATTCTAGAAAATGAAGATAATAATACTGACACTAAAAATATGATGATCAACAGATTAGGTGGTGGAAATAACACTTACTAAACTTCACATGAAAAACTTACTTTACTTTTTCACCTGTGGCAAAATACACTTTGTATTTTAACAATTACTTTGAATCTTTATTTTTCCCACTGTCTACTACTTTTGCCATTTCGTTTTCTTCAAATTATTCTAGCTTTAATCAACAAATAAATAAATAAATAAATAAATATCCTTAACAGTGATAATAAAAATATAAATATCAGCATCTAAATAGGGCATTGCACAAGAAGCTCAAACATATCCAAGAAACTCTTACTACTCCTACGTGCAATATGTGTTTGAAGTTGTTTGAAAGATAAGTTATAAACACATCCACATCGAGTTCCCCAGCCCACACACTGCAGATGCTCAATAAATGTCTATTGCATAATAAGGATATTACTGAAAGATCATGACAGCATAAATTAATACTAATAATAAAATACATCATATGCTCAGTGTCTTATGAGTAGTGTAAGTTCTAGAAACAGGAGAGAGAAAGATCACTTGAGGTCACCTTAGCCCAAGGAAGCCAACCTAGGAATAATCTATAACAATGTCTTTGTGCTCTTTGGAAAAACTATCCCTTAGCTGCAAACACAATGTATGGTTTGTCAAACCAATCATAATATATGAGTCAAACTCAATGGGAATCAAGTTGATTCTCACTCATAACACCTTTCTATTGTTTTTTCTGAGGTTGTAAATCTAATGAGAGCAAAATATGCCATCTACCTCATTTTTCTTCTGTAGATCAGTTGCTGGATTCTAACTATTGACCTTTAAGTTAGCTCCCCAATGTGTAACTCACTACATCAGCAGACCATAGCTGATTTTAACTACCTTTCTTACAATATCTGGAGACTTTTGTTCAATAGACAACCTGGATAACTATACATGGTGACTTTGAAAGGAAGAGTTGACATCCTATTGTTACTTACTTTGTTGTTGTTGAGTGCCTTCAAGTTGTGGAACCAACCCACAGCTGTCCCTCCAGCAGGTTTTCAGAGGTAGAGGACATCTTCTGTCCTTCTGTGGAGCAGCTGGTGGATTTGAACAGCATCACATGCCTTTGGGATTGTAGTGCAGCTTCTTACCTCTAGACCACCAGAGCTCTCTTAATGATGTGCAATAGCATATTATTTAAGATGTTAATTCACTACTGAATAATTGAGTCAAAATCAGAGCCTTATAATTGAATAACAAAACTAATAATCAATAGCTATAAATCTGTAATAACAAATTCTACTAAAAGTTCAGAACTAATTTTATAGAACTACATTAAGAATTAAATTCAACTCAATTTACTGTTATAGGGTCAAAGTCAACTCATAGATGACGCCAATGGGTTTTCAGAAGTTTTAAATCAAGATGGGAAGAGATTGCTCATTTTTCACCAGAAAGCTGCTGGTCAATTTGAACTACCAGAGAGTTAACTCTTTTAGCAGTACAATTGCCTACAAACTTTACCACCAGGGCTCCCTCAGAATGAAACTGGATTAAGCTTGTTGCTTAAAAAAAAGGAATATCCCAGATGTGCCTGGTTCAAATCCACCAGGTTCTTATGCTCTGCTGGAGAAGGAGGGACAATTTTCTCCAGTACCAGTCAGATCTGATTTAACATACGATGCACAAAAAAAAAAAAAAATTTAAAAAGGGAATATAAAACTATTTATTGACCACTGTTCAACAATAAATAATAAACAGTTATTAACAATAAAGCAAACAATATACAATTGTATTAACATTCTGATGTAACAAAATTCTTTTTCCTGGCTTCAGGTGAACCAGTAATCCAAATACTGAGAAAAAAATTCAAATTACATGTTAATGAGTGGGTTGCTTTCATTATTAGGTGCCATCAGATAGGCACATATCTGAAACTTGCCCTATTCTTCACCATCCTCATAATCTCTGGTATGCTTGAGTCCATTGTTACAGCCTGTCTCAATCCATCCTGTTGAATCTCTTTCTATTTTTCTCGGATCTTTCCTCACACCATGTCTTTTCCCAAAGACTAGCCCCTCCTGACAACATGCCCTAATTATATATGAGATCTTTATATATATGAAGATCCATCATCCTGGGCTCTAAGGAGTAGCCTGGTTGCACTTTCTCCAAGAGAGACTAGTTTACTCTTTTGGGAGCCCACAGTATAATCAAAACTATCCTCCAAGACTACAATTAAATTACATCGATTTGGTGAAATGTCTATTAATATCCTGTGTCCATTTTGTGATTGAGTTATTCATTTTTTTTTCTTATTGAGGTACTGGAGTATTCTATAGTTTTAGATTTAAGTCCCTCTCAGATATGTTACTGTAAAAAAAAAAATTAGATGGCAAGTAAAGACATGAAGAAATGTTCAAAATCCCTAGCAATCAGAGAGATAGAAATCAAAACAACTATGAGATATCATCTGACCACAGCAACAATAGCAAAGTTCAATAGGACAGCAAACAACAAATGCTGGTGAGGTTGCAGAAATTTTGGAACATACTTATTCACTGCTAGAAGGAATGTAAAATGGCATAGCCACTATGGAAGGCAGTCTGGCATTTTCTCAAAAAGTTAGAAATCGAAATACCATTCAACCCACCAATTTTACTGTTGGGAATATATTGTAAAGAAACCAGTCACTACTCAAGTAGATGTATGTACACTCATGTTTATTGCTACGTTATTCCCAATGGCAAAAAGATAGAAGGAACCCTACTTCCCATCAACAAATGGATAGAAAAACTATAATACAATTACACAGCAGAATATCACTGAAAAATGGAATATTACATTGAAAAACAATGAACTCGTAAAATATTATACAACATGGGGAAGCCTAGAGAACATTATGGTGAGTCAAATATCTCAGTCATAAAAGGACAAATATTGCATAATATGGCTGTTATAAAATAGCACAGACATAGGAGTTTGGGGAGAGAATGGGGAAAGAGTTGATAAATAATGAGTACCGCATTAGAACAGATGAGGAGAACTGACCAAAAGGAATATATGAGTAGACATATGTATGACAACAATCTGGTACAGTGCAGTGCACTGTGAGGTGGGCTGGGGTGGGTGGAAGAAAATATACAACAATGAATTTAAAAATATTAAAAATAATAAAAAATTATTGATTTTTCTTCTGTCATCCTTATTTATTGTCCAACTTTCGGATGTATAAGAATTAATTGAATTAAACTATAATTTACTAAATATAATAGTTATATGAAATATATATTACTCAGTGTCTGAAACTAAAGCTCCATCGCATGTCTATATGTATGTGATGTGAGTATGTATGTGTAGGGAGCTCTGGTGACTTCGTGTTCAAGAATTGCACTGCCAACCCAATGGTATTTTGTTCGAATCCACCAAATACTCCACAGGAGAAAGATAGACAATCTCCTTCCATGCAATTTACTGACTCTGAAAACCTGCTGAAGAGTCTTCGGTAAGTTGACTCTAACTTTTTGTGTGTGTGACATGTGAATATAGGGTGAGTATGTATGTGGATGTTTGGGTGTGGGTATAGCATGAATAGTGTTCGTGTGTTGTGTGTTTCTGTGCATACGTAATATGTATATGTGTGTGGTGTTTGTGATATGTGAGTGTGAGGAATGACTGGTGTATGTATGTATGTGTGTATGAATTTAGTACATTTTTGCATGCACATGGCCCACCATTGCATAACAAGACCCACATCAAAGTTTAAACTTCGTTGTATAGATTTTATAACCTAGCAATTTCATAATTTTTTTGTCAAGCCAAGTACAAGGAAGATTACATAGCATGAAAATAAGATTAGAGGGGAGCTTTGGTGGGTTATGACAACCATAATCATTATTTATTTTTTTATTACTTCTTAGGTCAGAGACTTAATTGCAAGTTTAACTTTAGAGTATGTAAGTTACCTAGCAGAAGTTTGTTACATTAAATTATTAAATCAGGAAAACTGGTCAAAGTCCTTTATTATTTTACAAGTGTCATGAAGAAACCCAATTTAGAGATTGGAAGAATGCCCTCTCAAAATTTGTTCAGGGTGCTGGAAACTAGGGAGAAGGCTCCCAATCAAAACAGAATTAGGCATTCACGGAAACACCAGTAACAGTTCTGGCTTAACACTCACCATTTCACCCTCATTTGTTGCCTCAGATGCTTGGTTTCTTCACAGATAAAATTCAGTATGGTTATATCTGTCAGCTGTCATTAGGCTGGTGCAACACTTGAATGACATAACACAGACTCATTTTCCTGGTACATGTTATATAAAATATTCAGTAACAATGTTCTTTCTTCTTCACCCCAGATTTTACCATTTTCATAAGTTCTCCATTTTCCTGTCCCTTCCTGCCTTCTGAGGTTGTACTTGGTCTCAAATCCTTCATAGTTCTAAGAAATGTGTACTTCCCTGGAGCTATTATTTATCTTGCAGATCTGCCTATTGTTTGTATGGAATTTAATGTTCACTTTCTGGTTTCAAGGGTAAGTAAGAGTTATATTCTTGAAGGTTCCACTAGTCTTTATCATCAGACTTGGTTTTATTGTTTAGATTTTTAAATAATGTTTAATATTGTTCCTATTTCCTTCTTCCATTCTGCAGAACTTTCTATTGTTATCTCAACCAGATTACTAGGTAGTGGGACACCATCTAGATCTTCTAGAAAAAGAAAATACAATGAGGATGCCATCTGCTTGTGGTATCTTTGTTTTGTATATAGAAGCATTGCTGTTGTTGTTGTGTACCACAGAGTTGCAACCAAGCCATAGCTTAACTACCTGCTGATTTTTAGAAGCATAGAGCAGGGTTTAGGGCTGTTTTACATATAGGGTCGCTATGAGTTACAAGCGACTCGACGGCATATAACAACAACAAGTGCATGGGAGACTGCCCATCTTTCTGCCACGGAATGACTGGTGACATCAAACTGTGTACCTTTGGGATTGCAGCACAGCTTCTTGCCACTAGGCCACCAGAGCTCCCATAGAAGTATTAGAGAGCTAAAAGGAACTCTGGTGGCTTAGACATAGTTACTTTGCCAGTCAAAGTTAAGCAGTTTGAAAACACCCACTGCTACAGAAGAGAAAGGTAAGCAATCTTCTCCTGTCTCTGAAAACCTTCCGCAGGGTGAGCTGTGAGTCAGTTCTGACTCGAGGGTATATTTTATATATGTATAAATCAGGAGTGGTAGCCACTTCCTGAACAACATGCCTCTGGAAACTGAATTTTGTGAAACGATAGTTACAGAAAGGTTTCATGTCTTTTGTTCATAGGGTCACTATGAGTCGTGCTTCAGTCAACAGCAATCAACAACAACTACACACACACACACACACACACACACACACACACAGAGTAAGAGTCCAGATTTGTGTTATATAGATAGAGATAGAGATAGAGATAGATGATATAGATTAGATATAGATGATATAGATATAGAGATAAATAGAGACAGAGATAGAGATAGAGATAGAGATATGGCGTGGCCGCCATCTTAAGTCCTTTGTCCTTGTTTTTCTCGAGTTCACTTCCTGAAAGGACCTCAGCAACAAAGAAGTGACTGACTCCTCCTGTATGAACCTTACTCCAATCAGAGTATGCCAAATAGTCACGCCCTTGCTAATGAGCCAGCTTATTTTCAAATTAGCCAATTGCTATGCCACCTCCATCTTACCTCATCTTCCTCCCCCTCAGTCTTTGCCATTCCCAGCACCAATAAAAACCCTTATCTCGAAGGCCTCTGCCACGCGGCCGCTGTGTCCAGGTGTGTGTAGAGTCCCTGGTGGAGAGCTTGTAATAAAATCCCTCATGTTTTTGCATCGATTTTGGCTCCCTGGTGTCTTTTGGGGGACTCACGATTGTGGCACAACAACAGTACATCAAAGGAGAGAAGATTTTTCATCTTGCTTCCTCTGAGTTGTTGGTGGATTTGAACTACATATCTTTGGATTGAAAGTGCAACTCCTGACCCACTAGCCTTTTTGGTAGCAGATTCAAATGAAAAGTGATGGCAAAAAAATTACTGTAGGATAATTGTGACAGTCTCATTTCCCAATATTTAAAATGATGATTGAAAGGAATCTGAACTATCACTATATTACATCTTAAATTAGTAATTTCAGGATTGATATAATCAGACTAAGACTGAGCACCATAAATACAGATCTCAAGTATGAAATTCCTATCTATTTCAAGAATGACAATTTACACAGTATAGTGACATAAAAAATCTCCAACATTACTAAAATGTTGCCAGCTTGTCCTTTACACTTTTTTTTAAAGTTTGTTTGCTACATCCTGTTCTATCTTGAGGTTTGCAAAAGAAAAAAGAGAGTATGACAAAACCACGTAGGGAAAATGTTGCTCCAACATTAAACCCAAGTTCAAGTCGTAATGTCAGCAGCAGTTTGCCAGCCACAAGTGAAAAACACCCCTGTTTCTTTTCACAGACAGGGAGGAAATGAATCTGTTAGCAACTTTCAAATGGAAAGTTTAAGTCAGAACAGAAAAAAAAAAATGAAAAGCAACCTCTTTTGTTCCCTCCTGATTTGTCAGCAGACAGCTTTGTAATTGTTTTAATGACAGGAACATGTTTTTTGAATGTTACTTCCATCCCTTTCTTTTTCTTTTCTTCTTCCTCTTCCTGATCTCAAATTATGTAGAAAATGAGAAACTGAATTTATACAGAATGCTAGCAATGATTATCAAGATGCTGGCTTTGATGGGTCGAAAGTTCAAAAAACAATCCAAGTAATTTGCATACAAAACACAAAACCCTTAATTGTCTGCATAGATATAATTTTACAGCTAACCACTTGATTTGATTAAGGAATCAAGCGTTTTGCTGCAGTTTCTTCAGAAGACACAGACATAATTTCATTATAATGCTTTGTGAGATAAGAGAGAAAAATTTTGGCATGTCTAAGACACAAGCTGACAACTCTAGCCCTAATATTTTCCTTGCTAAATAATAAAAACATTTCATTATTAAAATAATTCTGCTTTGGCTTTATATAAGTTGTTATTATTTGTATGTTTGTTTTTCAGTATAAAATGAACATGACTTTGCTGACCAGTTTGGTATTTCGTAAGATTATGGTATTTTGTTGTTGTTGTTTGCTTGTTTAAACCTAAATTATTAAGAAACACATTGTCCTTAAAAGGAGGAAAGGAGCTCTGGCAGTGTCGTCCATAGGGAGTTGTACCACTAATTCAAAGGCAGTTTGAATCTATCAGTCTCAGAAAATCCACTGAAGAGTGAGCTATGAGTTGATTCCTACTTGAACGAAATGAGTGTGTGTACATATTTGGAAATGAGGGTGGGGGAAATGAACCATAATTAAATTCCAATCAGCAAATTGTGTTTGTTTTTTTTTAATTTAATCATCTTTTACACACTTGAATACCACCATCTCACACAGATATACTGCTACAGTAGTTTCTGATGTGGTTGCCCCACTTCTCATAACTTTCACAGTTATGTTTATTGTAGCTGACCCTTCACTCCTTCACTGGGTTTCCAGAGACAGTAAACAGCAAGAGAAGAGATTATCTTTGTTATGTGAAGCAGATGTTGTATTCAAACCATGTGACTTTGGGTTAGCAATGCAAATCCTTACCACCAAGCCACTAGAGCTCCCAACCTCCATAGTGATATTATTCAAATATAAATCTGATTATACCATGTCAATGCTCCAAACTCTTTCATGGATTCTCATTGCATTCAAATGTGATCTAAAGTCCTTCTTATTGACGTGAAGTTGTTATACAACTAGGGTCCCTAGTGCAAATTGCTAATGCTCTTGATTGCTGACTGAAAAGTTGAAGTTCCAATCTACCCAGATTTTTTTATTTAAAAAGGCTTGGTTATGTATTTCTGAAAATTCAGGCCCCTGAAAACCCTCCAGAGCACAGTTCTACCCTGAGTCACATTTAGTCACCATAAACATTCATGGTATACAAAATATTTTATATAACAACTTTTTTAAATGATACTACTTTCAGTAATGTGGAGTGAAAGTTTTTGTGTTTATTTTTTTCTTAAATACTTTCTCTACATAGACTTCTAGAAGTGCATCTTTGGCTATTTCAGACAAAGTTTTCAAGGCTTAGTTTTGTCTTGCACTATCTCCTCTGATATTAAACTTTATTAGTAATCATTGTTAGTTTTCTTTCTACCTTTTGATATGAGTAGTTTTCACATCTTCTTTCACAATAAAAAAATGCATTTTCAACTGAATTACTACTCCTACCTATTCAATCTATTTGTTGAGCAAATAATTAGACCAGTTTGACAATATGAAGAATAATGTGGCATCAAGATTGGAGATAAGACTTATCAACAACCTGTGTGATGCAGATGACACAACTTTGCTTACTGAAAGTAAAAATAACTAGAAACATTTGTTGAAGACTATCAAAGACTACAACTTTCAATATGAATTACATCTCAACAAGAAGACAGAAATCCCCATGGAGCAACATCATGATAGATGGAAAAGCAATTGAAGTTGTCAATAATTTCATTTTACTTGGATCCATAATTGACACCCATAGTAACAACAGGCAAGAAATAAAAACCAAAACCAAAACCAAAACAAACCAACAAACCCGTCTTGCATTGGGGAAATCCGCTGTCAAGAACCTCTTCATAATGTTAAAGAAAAACAATGTCAGTTTAAAACCAGTTTTATTGAAACAATAGTATTTTCAATTACTTCCTATGTATCTGAAAGTTGAAAAAATGAGTAAGGATGACAGAAGATGCCTTTGAGTTGTAGTGTTGGAGAAAAGAACTGAAAATACCATGCAATGACAAAAGAACAAATAAGTCTGTTTTGGATGTAGTGCAACCAGGATACTCTTTAGAGGCAAGAATGGTAAAATTTTGTCTCACATATTTTAGTCATGTTGTCAGAAGAGGTTAATCGTTGGAAAAAGATACCATTCTGGGAAAGGTGGAGAGCAGGGCAAAATGGAAGACCCTCATCAAGATGGATTGATATCACAGCTATAACAGCAGGTGCAAGCACATCAGAGATGATAAAGATGCTGCAGGAGAGGGAAAAGTTCAGATCTGTTGTTCGCAGTGTTGCTATGAGGTGTAGTCAACTCAATGGCTCCTAACAGCAACTAGATGACATCTCACAATAACATTCACTGTTTTATCACCTTTCCCTGTCACCACAAGAATGATAAAACATTTCATTTACGTGTTTGCGCTACATTTTCCCGTTACCAATTTGTTCTATAAATCTCCCTAAAATATGCCATCTGCCATTAAGATTCTAATAAAATTGTTTTCCAAGCACACTCTTTAGTTTCCAATTGCTAAACCCCAAACCTTTTTCCTATATGACTTCCTGTGTCTCTGATGCACACTTAACAATATTAACTATAGAAATTTATCTCTGGTCTCATAGCAATGCACCGTAGAACTGTCACAGCAGAGCAAGCGTTGGCCAAACTACAGTTCTTTGAAATGACTATTAGCTATCCCCAGGTCATTTCTCTTCTTTCCTGGGAAGAGTTGGGGATAAGACATAGCTGACCAGTGTACCAAAATAATTCGTTGCATAATCTTGTAGAGTTTTGAAATGGTTCTTTTTTTATGTTATTCCCCAAAGGAAAAATATCAGACACTTCTGTTAAACAGCAACTTTTCTATTTCTAATTATGTAGTCCTGCGGTGAAGACTGCTCCCTCCAGCACAGGACAGTGGGATTTTTGGCATTCTCTGTCCCATCTCATAAACATTGATGGCTAATAAACACTGATGACTAGTAAACCCTAGCATGTATCCCAGACTCCTGAGTTCTGCTTTCTTTTCTTCTTCTGTTGGCCTCCATTTACTGTGAAAATGGATTTAATGCTTTTGTGGCTTTTTAATTTTTTTTCAAGTGAATTTCTTTATAAGATGTGCTGTACAATCTGTGTTCACTAAATATTTTCTCAGTTAGACCATTTTGATTTTTGGATGCTTATGTACATTTGAATGTTCAACTGGTGACTTATCCCTTTTGCACAATTAGCATCAGGACTTTGTGGTTGTTCTTGCTGTGGTGTATCAAGTGGAAACAGGCTCATAGCTGACTCTTCATCAGATTTTCAGAGATAGTCAATTACATGGAAGGAGATTATTTATCTGTCTCCCACAAAAGAGTTGGTGGATTCAAACCACATGACTTTGGGTTGACAGTTCAACTCCTTATCACTAAGCAACCAATACTCTCCTACCAGATTTTGTTGTTGTGTTACGTGTCATTGAGTTGCATATGACTCATAAGGACCCTATGTACAACTGATCTGAATACTGTCCTATCCTGTGCCATTCTCACAAACTCTAACACACTCAAGTACATTGCTGCAGTCACCATGTCATCTTCCTCTCCTTCACCACCCCTCCACCTTTCCAAGCATGATGTCCCTTTCCAAGGAATAAACACTCCTAGCAACATGCCCAAAGTATGTGAGATAAGGCTTCACCACCATTGCCTCCAAGAAATGATCTGACTGCACCTTGTCCAAGACGTATCTGTTTGTTTTTTTGGCACTCCATGGACTCTTCAGCACTCTTTTCCAACATCATAGTACAAAGGCATCAGTTATTCTTTCTGTCATTCTTAGTCATTGTCCAACTTTCAGATGCATAGTAAGTGACTAAAAAGACCACGGCCTGGAACTGCCAAACTTAATTACTCAAACTGGGCTTTAGTAAATGCTAAGTAGAAGGAAAAATCCTTTCTGCGGAGTAGGAGCAAACTGATAGCTGACCCTTCATCACATTCTCAAGACTGTAAATCATGTGGGAGGACATTGCCTATTTTTCCCCTTTGGAGTCACTGGTGGGTTTCAACCACCGGAGAGATGTGGGTTTTTGGTTAGCAGTGCAACTTCCTGCAAACTGTGCCATCAGAAGTCCCTAGATTCTATTCTATTAATCAGCTAAGGTGGATCTTTCATGTTTCTATTTCAATGTTGTTTCTGTTGGTTGGCCCCTTCTTGGAAGGAGCACCTCACTTCCATTTTACTAAGCTTTTACTAAATTTGGCTCACTTCTTTTCTTTTGTCTCCTTTTGTTTCTTAGTTCCATGTCCTCAGCATAATCAGTTGAACTATATGAGGTCCTTTAGTCTCTTCTAAACATATATATCATTCAGACTGAATACAATAATAAAGAATGTCATCCATTTCTACTAAGACTCTTAGGAAAGAGATGCTGATGTTTTCTTGCATTTGTGTTGGAAACATGCGATGTTAAAGCTCTGGAAAACAATCAGATATCATCAATTAAAATTAAAGTACATGCATTCTTTGGTTTAGTAGTTCCATTGTGGGAATCACTGTGATGGAAATAAAGTTGTTGTTGTTGTTGTTATTGTTGTTGTTGTTGTTGCTATGTGCTGTAAAATCACTTGTGACTCATAGCGACCTTATGTACAACCTCTCTAAAACCTGCTCTATCTTGTGCCAACTTTATTATCTCTCACACCTACCCTCATTACCCCAGTCATTGTATCAATATAATAAAATACATGAGATGTGTATAAAAATGCTGACTCATGATATGCCATTTCTATTATCTACTTCTTTATATACTATTGTGATATATAGTTTTTACTGACTAATTTTCAGAAGTAAATTGCCAGGTCATTTTTCCTAATTCATCTTAGTCTGGAAGCTCTAATGAAGCCTATTCAACATCATACCAATATGCAAGAATGAGTCCATAAACATACAGATGGGGCCTGGGCATGAGCTAAATTCAACAAATTCTGTTAGGAAAATTGCATTTCCATATCCAGAAAAGTGAAACAGGAGCCATGATCTGTCACCATACTAAAAAAAAAAATCCCCAAATTAAAAATGAAATAATGACTTAAATGTAGAAATTAAGGTATAAAAATGTTGGAATAAAAGACAGGGGGAACACTGCCAAGCCTATCTTTTAGCCATGAATCACATAATATAATATTAAAAGCAGAGACAAAAAAATTCACTGAATAAATAAATGGGAACTCAGAAAAATTAAAACCTTTGGTTCCACATAAGATTTACCACCAAAATGTGAAAAGAAATTTATACTTAGTTTTACAGAATTATAGAACATCTTAAAAAGTCATGTATTTTTATGAACACAATTCTAGTTCTGGTGACATAGTCTTTAGGAAGTTGTACTTCTTTTTTTTTTT
>NW_006399820.1:4702319-4703481 GCF_000299155.1 Elephantulus edwardii | reverse complement strand
GCACAAGATAGAGCTGGGTTTAGGGCTCTTGTATAGGGTCGCTGTGAGTTGCAGGTGACTAGACAGCACTTATCAACAACAACGTGTAATCTGTCTGAAACTTTTGTACGCCATCAAATTGTTTGTTTGTGTTTCAAATAAAAAGTATTTCCAGTGGAAAAAAAAATCCAAAACAATTGATTGTACATAATTCTATCCTTCTGTCTCCAGCCTCATTTTGTCACCAAGTTCACATTTCCTGACTACTGATCTGTCTTCTCCTTTCCAAACATTTCCATTCCAGTTACCCATTATCATTAATGCATCCTTGTTGCATGTTCAATCGATTTTTCAACTGCAACAGTTAGTAAAAGTCATAATTTTTTCCTCTTTAGTTCTAGTTGTTGATGCATAAATGACAGTGGTAGTAACATAACAGGTCTTCTTTGCATGAGTATGAATGCTATTCTGTCATTCAACATTGTATTTCAAGATGGATCTAGAAATGGTCTTTTTGACTATGAATGTGACCTTGTTTTTTCCTTACCTTTCGTTTCTTCTTGTTGTTGTTGTTCTTGTTATGTGCCATCGAGTCGGTTGCGATTCATAGCGACCCTACGTACAACAGCCCTAAACTCTGCTCTGTCCTGTGCCAATCGCACTGTCTCTGACACTCCCATCCCGATTACCCCAGTCACTGAATCAATCCACCTCATAGGGGGCCTTCCCCTTCTGCGCTGTCCCTCCACCTTACCAAGCATAATGTCCTTCTCCAAGGACCTGTCCCTCCTTGCAACATGTCCAAAGTATGTTAGACAGAGCGCTAGAATCCTTGCCTCCAAGAAACAGCCCAGTTTGACCCTTTCAGGATGAATCTGTTTGTTTTCCTAGCAGTCCATGGTACCCTTAATACTCTTCTCCAGCACTGCAGCTCAAAGGCATCGATTCTCCTTCATCCTCCTTAGTCATTGTCCAGCTCTCTGATGCATAACAAGTGATTGCAAAGATGATGGCCTGTATCAGATGCACCATAGTCTGCAGAGAGACACCATTGCTCTTCCGTTCTTTGGAGAGGTCCCTAACAGCAGACTTTCCCATAGCAATATGCCTTTTTTTTGGGGGGGGAGGTGCATTTAAATTTTTATTTTTTTATATAATCCATTTCATTTACATTATATTTCAT
>NW_006399820.1:4653460-4701884 GCF_000299155.1 Elephantulus edwardii | reverse complement strand
TATAGGTTTTGCACTAGAACGATCAAGTGTTCTGGGATTCCCATGATTTCATTCCTTAGCTTAGAGTATTAGGGACATGTTCTTATGGGATATTTTGTTTAGCACCTCTGTCTATCATGTAAAATATGAAGTCTTTAAAGTTTTCAGGAAGCCTGAAAGTACAGAAATTGGTCTATATTTAGGCAACAAAAGAAAGAAAAGAGTAAGGAATGTGATAAAGAAATGAAGCATGTGGCTAACTGCCTCTAAGAGCAACTGTCTTCTTTGCCAATAATACCAGAAGGACTGAATGATGTTTGGCTAACATTTTGATCCAAGATTCTGTTGAAGAATTTTCTCAGAAGGGGAGAAATGTAGATGTGTCAATGGGTATCCCGGAAACAGATTCAGGGAACCAGACACAAATTCACTGAACAGACTCATTAAGAAGAAATATAGACACTTATGTCTGCAGACATGGGCAGGAGAGAAGAGAATTCTTTCAAATTCCATCATTATCTTTGCATTTCTATGTCTTACACCCAAGAAATAAAATTTTACCCTCACTAGCATGGAAAGATGAGAATCTCTTCTTGCATGTACAGAAACAAATGCTCTTCTTTCTCTTCTCCTATGTGGATCGTTGAAATACATACAAAATGCACACAACACATATATGCAACATAAGCACACACAATAGTTTCCCCCTTTTTGAATGTGATAAAATAATACGTAATGAAACGTTTGTCATTTCAGCGTTCTTTACATGTTAAATTCAGTGACAGTGATCATGTCAAGATGTTTTCAAGTATTTTCATTATATGTTTCTACTTTTTTTTTTCATTACACTCACCAGAAACATCCTCTAAGTAGTAAGTGGCACTTTGCAAGTTGTTAACCACTAATAAACTTTGATTTCTATGCATTTGTTTTTTCTTTGTAGTTTGAATTAATGGAACTGTGCAGCAGTTTCTTCTCGGCCTAAAGAAATTACAGATTTTGTTCATGTACTATGTCTTCTACAAGTTATTTAATATTCTATTCTAATTTACAAATCAATCTTAAGTGGTGAATTTTGCTGGAGTTTATATTCCAAAGTTTAAATATCTCTGAGTAAGCAGTTGAAATAGAGATCCAGGATTTGTGTCATTTCCCAAGTCTTTTCCTGGCATTTAGTCTTCTTCTCCCCACAGTTTGACATCTGCAGTGCCTGTCAGAAAAAGGCCAGAGACCATGGAACTGTCTGTCTTTAAAGATATATCTTGATCTTGACGTGTATCAAAATGCATATTCTAGCTATAGAAGAGCGGTGCCTAAGGTGATTCTAAATGATGGAATGGAAGAAGGACACAATGAAAGATTCCCTCATTCTTAAAGAGATTGAGTATGCATTTGAATGCCTAGAGGGGAACTCTGATTGACAGAGAAGATATATAGTGGGACAGAGGTTAAAGGTGGAAAGAGAGGTTTCAGAGTTGTCAATGTAGTCATTGTCACTAAAGCATTCAGCCAAAAGAGGCCACTAAGGGATGTGGAGAAAGGGAAAGGAGCTGGTGTGTCAAGGACAGTCTTCAAATGAAGTAGGAAGATTTCGTAAAGGAAATGAAAAGGAATAGAACAAAGTAGCATCTATAATGAATGCTATTATTGAGTAAAATTGGGTGAGATCTGAAGGACAATTGAAAGAATGAGTGGTCTGACTTAGATAAAAAGTGATGGCTCTTAATTAATACCACCCCAAAGAGTAAGGATAATGGGGGGCAGAAAGTGGATGATTACACAAAATAAGATCAGTCCTTGTTTAACACCCCTCAAAATATTCTCTCTGAAGACATGCATGATAATGTAATATATATATACACACATATATATATATACACATACACGACATATACATATATTCATATGCCTTTTGAGTTTATGAGTAGAAGAACATACGAGAACAAAGAGGGAGTTGCTAATATTAAGCCTATAACCTGCCTACATAAATAAAGTGCCATAACTAAAATGTAGAGCAGCACAGAGGTAGCCCTGTGACAATGATCCAGAGGTCAACATTCTGAAAGACTTTAAACCATAGACATTGACTATATAGCTGGGCCCTGATCCATCTGTCATGATTTCATTTGGCAAACTAGATAGCTCCAGTGACTGGAAACTGATTAGCTAGTCAGAAAATCTAGTATTCTATAGAACTTAAAATAAACACTTCAGTTAAAATAGACACTTAGAGAAGTGAAAGTTTTTGTCTTTAAAACAAACAAACAAAAAAACCCTCAACTCTCATAGATGAAAGCTGTGTTTATATAAATGTGCGAGTTACACGCACATATACAAAAAGAGTAAATGAGGGAAAGATAGAACACCTTTAAGTTTGCAATGAGAAAAGCATAAATTGGGTCTTCATAAAAGGATAGAGTAGCAAAGTGTGTTCTAGTTTCTTAGTACTGTTGTTGTTGTTATGTGCCGTTGAGTTGTCAGTGACTCATAGTGACCCTATGCACAACAGCCTTAAACCCTGCTCAATCCTGTGCCAATCTTATTGTCTCTGGCACACTTACCCCAGTTACGCCAGTCACTGAATCAACCCATCTCATCAAGGGTC
This sequence comes from Elephantulus edwardii, assembly GCF_000299155.1. Classification (NCBI taxonomy): domain Eukaryota; kingdom Metazoa; phylum Chordata; class Mammalia; order Macroscelidea; family Macroscelididae; genus Elephantulus; species Elephantulus edwardii. Next base: position 4,699,300 of record NW_006399820.1, on the reverse strand, counting down.
TTCCACCCTCAAATGCATGACATCCCTCTCCAAGGACTGGTCCCTTTTTGCAACATATCCAAAGTAGGTCAGCCAAAACTTCAGAATCCTTGCCTCCAAGGAGCAACCTGGTCTCACCCTCTCTGGAACGAATCTTTGTTATACTAGTAGTCCATGTGTATATTCAATATTGTTCTCCAACACCACAGCTCAAAAGCATCAATTCTTCTTCATCATCCCTCATCATAGTCCAGCTTTCTGATGCATAGCAAGTAATTGCAAAGACTATAGACTGGTTCAGGCGCACCTTAGTCTCCAGACTGACATCATTGCTCTTCAGTACTTTGGAGAGGTCTCTGATAGAAGACTATTCCAATACAATTCGTCTTTTAATGTCCTGGCTGCTGGTACCAAAAATGTTGATTGTGGAGCCAAGCAAACTTAAGTTGTTAACAATCTCAATCTCTTTATCATCTATCATGACACTGCCAATTGGCCCAGTGGTTAGAATCTTTGTTTTCTTGATGTTGAGCTTCAGTCCATATTGAAGGTTGTAATCCTTGACTTTCTGCAGCAAGCGCTTCAGGTCCTCCTCAGTTTTAGCAATCAGGGTTGTGTCACCTGCATAATGCAGATTGTTGATGAATCTTCCTCTAATCCTGATGTCACATTTTTCTCATAGAGCACAGAATATAAAGAATTATTTTAAAAATTTGGTTGGGCCCTCAGGCCTGGTGTTAATTGTCTTTTAAATGAACATTCTCTTAAGTGGTACAGCACTGTTCTGTCAATTTGCCGTACTGAAGTAACATGTAATTGCTGTGATACTGAATGCTGTGCCATTGTTATGTCAAATGCCATAATAGTTACACATGGTTGACAGTGTTTGGTGGAGCTCCCAGATTAAGACAGGCTTGGAAGCAGAAGTGAAATCCACTTCATAAACAACATGCCTCTGGAAACTCTATGAACTTAGAGAAGCGACAATAATTATAGGATAGCGTTAAGGTCTTTTGTTCATAGAGTCCTTATGAGTCATGCCTGACTCGATTGCACTTAACAACTAATAACAACATATATATATTGAAAGGGTTTGGGGATAGGACACATTCCTGGTGTATACCCTTTCCAGTTTTGAACCATGTAGTGTTTCCTCTGTTCTGATGAATGCCTCTTGGTCAAAGTAAAAATTTTGCATAATCACAATCAAGTGTTCTGGAATTCCCAATCTTCTCAGAGTCAGTAATAGTTTGTTGTGATCCACACAGTCAAATACCTATGCATAATCAATAAAAAACACATGGACATTTGTCTGGTATTCCCTCCTTTTAGCCTAGACCCATTGGCTATATATATTCCTAGTACCATGGCCTTTTCTAAATCCTGTCTGCACGTCTGGCAGTTCTCTGTAGATGTGTTGTTCCAGTCATTTTTGGATAATCTTCAGCAGAATCTTGCTTGCAAGTGATATCAACGATATTGTTTGATAATATCCAAAATCTGTCAGATCACCTTTCTTTGGAATAGGAACAAATATAGATCTCCTCCAATCAGTTGTCCAGGTGGTTTTCTTCCAGATTTCTTGGCACAACTTGGTAGGTGCATCCAGTGCAAGCATCTGTCTGTTGAAATATGTCAATTAGTATGCCATCAATTCCAGGAGCTTTGTTTTTTTTTTACCTATTCTTGGTGGTACTACAACACAAATACTACAACTTGCTGACTTTATAGAACAGACATTTGTTTTCTCACATTATATGGAGCAAAACCCCACAGAATTCAGGACATTAGCAGCTCTAGGAGAGGACTATCTCTGTCAACTCTAAGTTAAAATTTCAACCTATCTTGGATTCTTTGGTGATCGTCACATGGCATATACTTCTATCTTAGCTCCATTTGTTCTTATCTGTGCATCTGTTCTCATTTTGTAAAGAAGTGATTGAGGTTATTATGTGCCATCAAATCTGAACTGATTTATAACTGAACCTCCAGCCAGTGTCCAGGAGCTGCAAAGCATATGGGAAGAGATTGTTCATCTTTCTCCTATGTAGCTTCTAGTGAATTCAAACTGTGTGCTATTGGTTGGCAGCCCTATACCTTATCACTAAGACCCTAGAACTCCTTCTGAACTGATCAGAGTTAGTGAACACCCTATACTGATAAATACACAGTGATTAATCTCTTAGCTGCTAATCAATAGCCTGGCAGACATAGCAAATAAATATTTACAATTTTAAATAGTTCAAATAAATATTACAATTTTACTTTGTCACATGGGATCACTAAAATAAATTTTAAAAAACAAACCAAAACTGAGATACTGCTCCATAACAAAGGGAAAAAAGAAACTACCGAACAAAGGAATGGAACAAAATAAAAACAAAATTTCATATTTCATAGAATTTTCTCTTCTGATCATCAAAATAAAGAAATGAAATTCCAGAATATTTAATCCCTCAGAAATAATACCATAAAACAGAAACAACACAATCTCAATATACTTAGTAACTTTTAGGGATTTTGTTAATTTCAATGCAAAGTGTTCAAGACATTAAGAGACGTTTATTTTTAAAACCATGGAAATAACCTAACCCATTTTAGAACTTATTCAAGATACTAAAATGTTAAAATTATTTAGGGATGAAAAGAAATTAAATTATTGCTAATTAGCAAATAATAACAAGAATGGTATTTATTTTGTACCTTGTTAATATTTTATAGATTACAACTGATTATTCAAAATAAACTAACCAGTCTCAAGTCAGAATTGACTCAATTGACCTTACAATGAGTTTTCGTAGGCTATAAATCACATGGGGACGTGACTGTCCATCTTTCTCCCATGGAGCAGTTGGTAGATTCCAACTGCTCTTCTTTCAGTTGACACTAAGCAATCAAAGCTCCTTTATTACTGATTAGTTTGTGATTTTCTTATATCATATTAGTATACATTTTGAAGATGTGTTGTAATATTTCTGTTAGTACTTTGATAAATGATGTTGGGTTAAAAAGAGGACACCAATGTGTAAAAAAAGGGAGTTTGGTGGCAAACAGTCTATAGAGAGGTGTCTTGCTAACACAGAGGCTACACTTATCTGGTGGTTGGAACTCAGCAGTAACTATATGGGAGAAAATTGGGTAGTATCCGGTAAGATTTATAGGCTCAAATGTGGGAGGACTTCTTATTGTTTTCCCCATAGCGTTTTGGTTTGTATTTTGTTGGATTTTATCTTCACTAACCTTTATGTTACAGTGGCTTATTCAGTTTGGTTTTGTAGTCATCAGATTTGACTATAACAAAGTAACTATGTGGGACATACACATATGGAGCCTTGGTGGCTCCCACAGGGGACCACATACCTTGTTAATTAGGTAAATAAGGTATATATATTACCTTTGGGGTAGGAACATGCAAACAGCCTGTGTAGATTATAGACATGGGGATTCATTAATTTTGTCATTCAACCAGGCTTAAATTTTTAGTAAGGGAGGAAATATGATTATTTTGATATAAACTCTTCCTTTTTGTGGAGTTAATGCAGGTCAAATATTGCCACCTCAACATATGCCTTTTCATATTCACACTTCTCTTATTTATTTTTGGATTAAATATTGTCTTTGCTCAGCCTTCATCCTCCAGCACCTCCAACTTTACATCTGTACTGCCATACCATCACACCATTATTATTAGCTTTTTATAACATCTAAAAATTTAGACATAAAGATTAAAAAAATTCTGAGAATTTCTATTTATATAATTTTATGCTGTCATTGAAACAATCAAAATAATTTTTAGCAAAAAATTGTTAAACTGCTTTCTTAACAATTTTTTTTTAAGCAGAGGAATGCTGAATAAAGCAACCACTTTGCCCATATCCATCCAGGGCAAACTATTGTTTTGACACAACCACAGTACATAAATCATTAAACTAAAAGGAAAATAAAAAAAACAAGTCATCCATTACAAATTACTGTTCTCCAATGAGATATCATCTGCTGTTGATTGAACTGTATTCCCCAAACATATGGACCATAACTCTATGTATGTAAATATAATTCCATTTGAGAAGGGCCTATGTTTGTTGTTTTAATGAGACAAGATTAGTGTAGCGGAAATTTTGAGTCAATCTCTTTTCAGGCATATAAGAGATTATATTTATACCAGCAGACAGAGATGGGGAGGAGAGGTGCCAAGTCACATGAAAATTACCAAAGAACAAATAGTGAAGCGACAAAGATCTTCGTCCAAGGCCTACGTAGAGAAAGCCTTCTCCTGGAGCCAGAACTCTGACCTCTGAACTTACAGCTTCTAACATTTTAAGGAAATAAATTTCTGTTTGTTATTATTTGTGGTATTTTCTCTAGGTTGCTGTTGTTGTGTACCGTCGAGTCAGAATTGAGTTATAGCTGAAGCATTGGTGGGTTTTCAGAGGCAGTTAATCACACGGGAGATTTCTTCTTCCTTCTCCCAAGGGCCAGCAGCATTAAATATCTAAGGAAGCATCTTAAATTGAGTTCCTTAGTAAATAGATTCAGAGATGAAGATTTGTGTGTACTGAATTTATTAGAGCATATGTTCTGGAATAGTAACTGAAAGAGAATGAACAAAGAAAGATTAAGCAGAAAAAGGAAACACAAAATGTGAATGTAAGTGGAAGACTTAATTTGATCCTGTGGAGTGTTAAATGTAAAAGAACCTTTAAAAATGGCTCAAAATGAAAAGGCTGTCTTTTCTATACAAGTACTGATTGGTCATTCATTGGACAGCAGATAATTCTGAGCAGTGAAATTGATAACCTCTTTAGAACAAAGACAATTCCTGGGAGAAGCTGACCACCTGAATTAATTTCCTAAGGCTGCGTTAAAGTGACAGAAATTTTATTCATTCACAGTTTAGAAATCTGGAATCAAAGCTTTAGGAAGACCATGATTCTTCCAAAGTCTCTAAGGAACAATCTTTGTCTCTTCCAGCAAATGATAATTGCCAACAATCCTTGACATGTCATAGTTTATGGCAATTTACTTAAAATCTCTCTGTCCTCTTTGTCCTTAAGGCATTAGTCTTTGGATTTAGGGTACACTTTAATTCAGTGACACCTCATTTTCATTTTAATGCACCTGCAAAGCATTTATTTCTAAGTAAGATCATATAAATACAGAGAATTAAGACTTCTATTTAACCCTTTATGAATATAATGTTTAGATTTTATTAGGGTTTTTTTTTAAGTAACTTAGTGAAAAACAACTATTTTGCCATCAAAAAGATTATGTCATACTAACTTTCTCCAAAGATCTCTATAGACCACACCTCATGGCTGCCACTCCAACCTCATTGCTCACTGTGTTAATTGTATCCAACTTACAAATGAGGGGTTTGCATCTACCCTGGTCTTACTATAGGAACATAGTATCCTCAATGATATCATAGTACCCAACATTTAAATGAATCTTTCATTATATTGTGAGAGGAAAATGTGGCAGTCTGCTTCTACAAAGATTTGTACCCTTGTCCAAATCCTATTACACACACACACACACACACACACACACACACACACACACACACTCTCTTTGCTCTTGCTGGTATATGCTAGCTGTATCTTGCCTTTTTCCTCAGAGTACAAGTCACTTAGCGTATCAGCACTTTCTAGCTTAAAGATATTCTACTTGACTTTAGTTGATGGTCTGGTGGTCAAGAAGCACTGTGGGAATATACCCTGAGAGAGTCACTCTGCCTTGAAAGGCAAACACATGTTCTTCAAATCCGGATGGAGTGTGCTATTCTTTAGCACAAAGGAGTGTATTACTTGTGCAGGTTCAGATGATTGGGGAATATAAGAAATTAAAGATCCTTTAATGATGTAATAAAAATGCCCCATTTCCAATTTTGAAGTTGTTACTCTTTTTCCAAAAGGATCCTTACGTGGGCATAGCAGACTTCTTGGAATTTGGAATTCAGCTTTCTCTCATACAAAGTGACCATTATAATTGCATCTTGGACTTGATCATCAACTCTTCCTGCCCTGTGGCTGCAGAGGATGAAACTCTTTATATATTGCCAAAGAGATCCTCTGGCTGTCACTCTTTGCTTTTAAATGAATTAATCTCTTTCATTTCTAATGCACTGATAGCCTCCAGCAACAGCCAATAATCTTTTACTTCCTGCTTCTATGAAACATCTCAAATGCTTGAGATATTTTACATGCTCATGTGTTACCTTTTACTGTTATCCCATCACATTTCACAATTGGGGAAGCTTCTATCTTTAATATCACTATCTTTAAGATAGTACCAATATTCTTTTTATAATGAGTAACAGGGTTTTGGTTTTCAGTAGGCTAGCAAGTGTTCCTATCACAAGATTTCAAATAAGTCTATTTTCTGTGACTTTTACAAAGACTATCTGTCTGAAGTTGTTTTCCTGAGAAATTAATGCTGAGATGTAAATTCTGATGTATTATTGGGACACGATCTCAGAAGTACCACACAGAGAAAGAAGTAGGATTGCACAGATAGAGTTTTACTTCAATGTAGTTGCAACATAGGCATTAGATAACCTTACATTCACCAGCTGTCAAACATGACTTGCTTCTTGAGGGAGGGTGCACTATTAGGCAAGCCTATTTCCTTTTCACTGGACACAATCCTTAATGTGGGAGTCAGCAAGCACCTTTCCCTACCAGTAGAGAAAAAGAATGTCCCATACTTGTAGTGGATTTGGGCAGCTTGACAGAACATCCAGTACTGCATTGAGGTAACAGATGAAATCCTGCAATAAGGAAAACCAGGTTATGCGTGCTAACCATGTCTTGGACAGATGGCTGTAGCCCAAAAGAACTTTCGTAGCCAAATTTCCTATGAGACTTTTCTTAGTCAATCAATTGCACAGAACTTTCTAAATCTTCATATTATTCTCTAAAAAAAAGAAAATTGTCTAATAATTAACACAGATGGTTATATTGTCTTAAAAATATTTCACTTCTAAAAAAAAAATTCACTTCTGTAGCAAGAATTTTCCATTGGAATCACTGGAATCAGGATGACATAAATCATCTCCAAACAAAAGCTCTGTCCAAAACCCTCTGTCTTTTAGTGAATTATACATCTTAATGACTATATAGGACAGAGTTGATCTGCCTAACAGGGTTTCTGAGAATGCAGATTTTTTACACGAAAACTACCTTGGAGTAGTAGATGGTGAGTTCAATCATTTAACATTTTGGTTTGCAGCTCAACATGTTAACCACTGTTTCATCAGGGTTACATGCGTGTGTGTGTGTGTGTGTGTGTGTGTGTGTGTGTATTTGTTGTTGTCATGTACAGTAGAGTCAGAACTGACCCGTAGCTGACCCTCTAGTGGGTTTTCAGAGGCAGTTAATCAAATGGAGAGGAGATTACCCATCCTCCTGCAGAACAGCTGGTGGATTTAAAGAGCATGCCTTCGGCATTACAGCACAGTTTCTTGCCACTAGGCCACCAGAGCTTGCTTTTATATATGTTGTTGTTGTTATGCGTCATCAAGTCACCTGTAACTTTTGTAAAACAGCCCAAAATCCTGCTCTATCCTGTGCTAATCTTATCGTCTCCAACACACCTACTCCCATTACCCCAGTCACGGAATCAATCCATCTCATTGACGTTCTTCCTCTCCTGCGCTGTTTCTCGACCCTCCCAACCCTGACATCCCTCTCCAAGGAAGGTCCAGCCTTGCAACATGGCCAAAGTATGCCAGACAAAGCTTCAGAATCCTTGCCTTCAAGGAGCAACCTGACTTCATCCTCTCCAGGATGAACTTATTTGTTCTAGCAGTACATGGTATATTCAATACTCTTTTCTAGCAACACAGCTTAAAGATATCAATTCTCCTTCTGACATCATTGTTCAGCTTTCTGAAGCATAGCAAATAATGGCAAAGATCATGGTCTGTATCGGGTGCACCTTAGTCTCCAGATTGACATTGGAGAGGTCTCTGATGGCAGATTTTCCCAAGGCAATTCCTCTTTTAATTTTCTGACGATACCAAGAGTATTAATTCTGGAGCCAAGCAAACTGAAGCTGTTAACAATCTCTATTTCTTCACCACCTATCATGCTGTTGCCAATCAGCCCAGTGGTGAGAATGTTTGTTTTCTTGATGTTGAGCTTCAATCCATATTCAAGGCTGCAGTCCTTGACCCTCTGCAGCAAGCTCTTCAGGTCCTCTTCAGTTTCAACAAGCAGGGTTGTGTCACCCATATAACATAAATCGTTGATGAGTCTTCCTCCAATCTTTATGCCACATTTCTCCTCATAGAGCCTAGCCTCCCAGAGAATCTGTTCTGCATATAGATAGAAAATATATGGAGATAGGGCACATCCCTTTTGTATACCCTTCCCAATTTTGAACCATGCAGTATTTCCTTGCTCTGTTCTGACAACTGCCTCCTAGACTAACTATAGGTTTCGCATAGGCACAGTCAAATATTCTGGGATTTCCATTCTTCTCAGAGTCAGCCACAGTTTGTTGTGATCTACACAGTCAAATGTCTTTGCGTAGTCAATGAAACACAGATAGACATTCCTCTGGTACTCTCTGCTTTCAGCCAAGATCCATCTGACATTAGCTATAATATCCATAGCACCACATCCTCTTCTAAACCCAGGCTGCACTTCAGAACAGCAGTATTATTTAGAAAAATTCTATTGTTAGTAAGGTGTGTTTTTTTTTAATTTATATTGATTCGCATACAAAATTTGTATACATTCTTTCATTCATATATGTTGTATTTCACAGTTTCCTGACTTCACATTATATTTCATATGATCATTCCCATACTTTGTGTTTCATAAAATTAATCACTATTGTCTATGCTCACTATTACCCCATCTTTTCAGGTCCCACTGGATCTTTCCTAAGTCTATCACCCCTTCTCGCCACTCACCAAACTCTAAACAACATGGCTCTGGAAACTCTATTTACTTGATAAATGACAATAGTTATAGAAAGGCTTCAGGCCTTTTGTTCATAGGATCACTATAAATCGTGCCCGACTCAATGGCAATCAATAGCAACAATACACACACACACACAGAGAGAGAGAGAGAGAGAGAGAGAGAGAGAACGGTCTCTAAAACTATCTCTGAAGTTTTATATTTCACTGTCAACTCAAAGATGAGCATCTTAAAGACACCAGCTGCTTCACAGAAGAAAGATTTACATTCTCTTCCCATGCAATTTATAGTCTCTGAAAACCCACTGGATGGTGAATTATGAATCAGTTCCAACTCAATGACAATGAATTTGCATTTTGTTGAATAAGTACTCATGATTCTCAGATTTGGTGGAGGAAATTAGTTCATGGGAGTTCAGGTAAATTTATCAGCCTTTACTTAGGCAAAAGTTCTACATAATTAAATGTAAATTGGAGAAAATTTTGCCTGAGAAACAATATAATTTATAGACTAGAAGCAAAATTCAAAGGGATATTTATAGAAAGCATTGTGCCTATCTGAAGGCAATTGTTCATAAAGCTTATGAATAGAAAATCGAGAAAGCTTCAAGGGTAAAATTTACCACTGGATAGATAATCCTGAGTACTGATGTTGACATTAATTTTTTTCTCTCTTCTATTGCCTTTAGTTTATCTTTGTGGGCCTGTGTAAGCCTCTAGTGTCTTTTTTTTGTGAATTTAAGTTTTAAAATTTAAAACAAGTACTCCCCAAAGAAAGAAGAGCCAAATTTTCAAATGTAGGTTGAGTATGTGCTTATTTGCATTGGAAAATAATGAATTACAGAAGGTGAAAAAGGGAAGAGAAAAACCGAAAGTGCCCCTTTTAGCTTCCGTGTAAATAGTCTCTCAAAGGATTTTCTCAGGTGGGAGGCAGAGGTAGGAAATTATACACCAGTCAATTTTTGTTTGTTTATTTGTTTTAAAGTGAACTGCAACAATGAATGAGTGAAATCTATCTTTTCTATAAACTTTCAGTAAAATCACAATTAGAGTAAAATGCTCCACTGGAGAAGGCAGGGCAATTTCCTCCTGTGCCAGTTGGATCCAATTCAAAGATACACAACGGGGGTGGGGGTGGGGAATTAAAACAAAAAAGAAAAATCTTTTCTCACAAATATGTATACAAAGATGTTTTTAACTTTCATCTGAACATACTTCTCTGAGTAAAAGCAAGCAAACAAAATAAAACAGAAATCTTCACATCTTTACAAGAAACACATATAGCATCACTGTACAATGCAGAATCATACCAGTTTCCTCACTCGTGAAATTCTGAATTCCCTACTTTCTTACTCACTCTCACAAGGTAAACTAAAATTTATCCAGTACTTATATCGAACTAAAGACACAGATACAAGTCTCCTCAACTTCAAATTACTTTTGTGTTTTTATCCTATACCATCCAAAATTCTTAGAAACTTTGTACAAGTGACCATGCCTTTTCTTTTCTGAGCTCTTATTTTCTCTTCTGGAGTCTTCCAACTGGCAAATTAACAAAGATATTCACTCTCTGTTTATCTGTTTCTCTCTCTCTCTCTCTCTCTCTCTCTCACACACACACACACACACCCCCATCAGGCCTTACTTTGTTGTTATGCGCCATCAAGTTGGAAATGACTCATAGCTAACCTCAAGTGGGTTTCCAGAGTCAGTTAATCACACGGACTGCATGCCTTTGGAGTTGATAGCATAACACTTTACCATTCACTATCATCTTCAAATATCAACTCCACAAGCTGATATAGCTCCACTGTTTTAGAGTAAATCCTAATTGATAATAATTTTATAGGATAGAGTAGACCTGCTCCATTAGAGTTCCAATGCAGGCGTTATATGTATGACAACAATCTAGTACTATGGGTGGGGTGGGGAAGGGGAAAGGGAAGGGAGGAAGAAAATGCACAACAATGAAAAAAAAGAGTTTCAAGGTTATAAATATTTACTAAAATAGAACATAAAATCTTTATCACAAGGTCTAATTATTAATGGGTCAAAGTGCCCACCTTTCCAAAGTAGATGAAAATTTAACCATTGTTTCTATTTTCTCCTTACTCTGCCCTTCCATTTTACACCAACATGATGTTCTTTATTTTAATATTGGCAAAGGTGAAGAGCTGTCTTTTATCCTGCAGAAGGATAGATGAAGTTCTTGTGGGAGAGCAGAGGATGACCAGCAACTCAATGGCCACTAAGGTCAGGATGTCTAACTTGACAGACAAGTTAACTTTTAACAAGGTACAGCACTGTCTCTCCTGGTTCCTTTTTAAAAATCTTATATTTGCACTTACCTTCTCTATCTATATTGTGTTTGTTTGTTTGTTTGTTTGTATTTTTGCTTTTAATTTGAATCAGAATCTGCTTATCTGTTTTTACCTAGTTGTCTATTGTTTAGGGAGCTTTGGTGAAGTAGTTGTAAGGAGATGCATTGTTAATCTGAAGGCATGTGGTTCAAATGCACCAGCTGACTTGCAGGAGAAAGATTGTTAATCTCCTTTTGCCACTGTAGGGTCAGCTATGAGTCAGTGAGTGGCAACTGGACAACATTTTATAAAAGCATCTACTGTTTATCAGTTTCTGATCACTTGTTTACCATTTCCAATAAAAAATAAGCCTACAATCATTTATCTTTCCAATCCACAGGTATGTTGGTCATTGGATCTCTATGAGTTGTGCAGCACCTACCCACTGGTATTCATTTTGATGAGGATCACGATACTCATGATATTGACACAGTCACTAATGTGGATTTTGCTGATGTTGCCACTAGTATCTATGTTATTGAATGAACTTCCTTGACAATTTTTTTTTTCTTTATTGACTAATCTGTACTCATTTAGTCTCATGGTATTGTGAGAGCTTGATCTTTTTCTGACTAATTTTTTAGTAACCTATATTACTCAAGGTTAGACAACATTTGTTGTAATCCACACAGTAAAATGCCTTTGCATAGTCAATGAAGTACAGACAGACATTCCTCTGGTACTCTCTGCTTTCAGAGAAGATCCTTTTGACATTAACTATGGTTTCCCTAGTACCACGGCCTCTTCTAAATACAGCTTGTATTCCTGGTAGTTCTCTGTCTATATACTGTTCCAGTTACTTTTGGATAATTTTCAGCAGGATTTTGCAGGTACATGATATTATTAGATAATTTCCACATTCTATTGGATCACCTTTTTTAAGTAAAGGGAATAAATATGCATCTCTTTCAGTCAGTTGGTCTGGTAGTCGCCTTCCAGATTTCTTGGCACAACCTTGTGAGCATGTCCAGGGCAACATCTGTTTGTTGAAATATGTCCATTGGTATTTCATCAATTCCTGGGCCTTGTTTTTTACCAATTTATTCAGACCAGCTTGAACTACCACCTTCATCACCATTGCCTTTTATCATATGTTGCTTCATGAAACTGTTTTGTGTCGGCCAATTTTTTTCTGGTATAGAGACTCTGTGCACTCCTTCCAGCTTCTTTTGCTGCTTCCTAGATCATTAAATGTTCTTCCCATAGCAACATTTAGTACCATCAACTGAGGCTAACCTCGAGAAAAAGTGGAATCCTAGAACACCTTATTGTTCACATGTGAAACCTATACTTGGTCCAGGAAGCAGTCATCAGAACAGAGCAAGGAATCACTGCATGGTTTAATATCAAGGAAGGAATGTTTCATGGATGCATCTTGTCTCCATACCTTTTCAATCTATATGTGGAACAGGTCATTCAGGATGCTGGTCTTTATGAGGAGGAATGTGGCATCAGTATTGGAGGTAGACTTATTCAACTATCTGTTTTATGCAGATGACACAACCTTGCTTGACGAAACCGAAGAGGACCTAAAAAGAAGGTGAAGGACTGCAGTCTTCAATACAGATTCAAGCTCAACATCAAGAAAACAAAGAGTCTCACCACTGGGCCAATTGACAGCACCATAATACATGGAGAAAATATTAAGTTTATTAACAATTTCAGTTGCTCGGTTCCACAATCAACACTCTTGGTAACAACAGTCAGGAAATCAAAAGATAATTTGTTTTAGGAAAATCTGTTGCCAGGGACATCTCCAGAGTGCTGAAGAGTAATGATATCAGTCTAGAGACTAAGGTATCCCTTATATAGACTGATAATTGCTATGCATCAGAGAAGTGGACATTAGGAACATCTGTTGCCGCAGACCTCTGCAGAGTGCCGGAGAGTAACAATGTCAGTCTAGATACTAAGGTAACCCTGATATAGACTACTCATGGTAATTAATTGCTATGCATTGGAGAACTGGATAATGAATAAAGATGACAGAAGACCAATCAATGCCTTTGAGTTGTGGTGCAGGTGAAGAGTATTGAACATATGGTGGACTGCCAAGAGAACAACAGGTCTGTCCTAGACAGGATGAAATCAAGTCATTCCTTAGAAGTAAGGATTTTGAAGCTCAATCTGACATACTATGGACATATTCCAGGAGAAGGATATCATGCTTGAAAAGTGGAAGGACAATGCAAGAGAGGAAGAACCTAGATGAGATGGATTGGAACAGTGACTGAGGTAATAAGGATAAATATGTCTGACCAGTGATATTGGCTCAGGATAGGGCAGAGTTAAGAATTGTTGTGTATAGGGTTTGCTATGAGTTGCAGTTGACTCAATGGCACATAACAACAAGAACATAGTAAACAATTTTTTTTTAAATTGACAGTCCTCTGGATTATTCCTGTATTGTAGATGGAGAATACTGTTGTGAAAATAATCCTTAAAGATACATTACACTTATCTCTGTACAACTCAACAACAAAAGTACAAACAAATCAGTTTAAAAATAGGCAAAGGATGTGAACAAATAATTCACTAAATTAGGTTTTCAGGTAGCCAAGATACACATGAAAATACATTCATGATTATTAGCTATTAGAGATGAAAACCAAAACTGCGATAAGATACTATCTCACCCCTGTTTGCCTGGGACACTGAAACACTGCTCCACTGCTTATTGGAATGTAAATTGTTTCAACCTCTATGGGAAAGAGCATGGTCATTCCTCAAAATGTTAGAAATACTCAACGGTTCTGCAATTACACTCTTAGGTGTACAACCTAGGGAACTAAAACTCCTGACATGAGAAGATACATACACATCTATGTTCCCTGTAACACTGTTAACAATAGCAAAAATATGGAAATAATCTGTTCATCAAAAGATGGGTAGCCAACTATAGCACATAGATACATTGGAATACTATGCAGCCATGAAGAATAAAATTGAGGTCTCAAAATATGAAATAAGGTAGCATATTTCTACAGGATATTATATTGAAGAAACAAGCTGATCACAAAGGAAAAATACTATAGGAACTCACTATTAAAAAATACAATAGTAGACATATACATAGAATCAATGTTCTTTGGTGGTTACTACAGGTAAGAAGGAAGAGGAAGAACAAACCACTTTCTAGATAATATCTAGAACTTATGGTCATTAAGTTGGAACCAATGCATAACTGACATATATATATATATATAATGTTTGTGACCTATTGCTACACTGCAATCTCAAAGGCAAGTGATTTGAATCTCCTCCCTTGCAATTAACTGCCTCTGAAAACCCACTGTAGAGTCAGCTATGGGTCAGTTCTGATTCAATGGTACACAACAAGAACAATAAACTTACGTCACAATTATGAATATATTTCTAGAACAATGAAATACCTTACAAGATTGAGATACTGGCTTGAGGGGTTTAGGATCATACACTCAAATGCAAATCAAGTATTTGGCATGAAGATAATGTTTTATATCCTTGTTTGGTGGTTGGCATCTAGTGTCTTCAAAGCTCTAACGTGGTTGCCAAAGATACAACTATTGGTCTTTATGCATCTGGAACTAAAGAGAAAGATGGAAATCAATGACTCAAAGAAGAAAGAAGTCTACAAGACTAATAATTCACAGGGAAAAAAAAAGAGATTCACCTACCTTAAGACCAGGAGAAGAACATAGGGCCTGGTACCACTAGTGACCATTCCAATCAGAGTTTTAGTATATGCTCCTGGAACATAGGAGGAAAAATATAAAACACAAAATTTTCATAAAGCCCACACTAAACAAGATCAATAGAAACTAGAGGAACTGCAGATTATTGCTGTAGGAAGCCCTTTAAACATAGGATGCAAACCAATCTCAGAGGTCACCCATAAGTCCAAAGATAAAGTGCATTCTGAGCATTTATTCATTGTCTGTTGGCCATCCAAATATCTTCCTCTGTGAAAAGTCTATGTATGTCTTTTGCCCATTTTGTAATTTTGTTACCACTCTTTTTCTTGTAGAGGCTGTGTAGGTATTGACAAATTTTTTTCCTAGTGAGCTTTTATTTTTTGCTCTCTATTTTTTTAATTTAATACTAGGTTATTTAAAAATTAGAATGCATTGTTTTTGAGAACAGAAGATCCCATTCATCAATATTATCCTCTCCAGATTGTATATGTCTGGCTGTATTTGGCGGTCTCTTTATATCATAGATTAGGCCATCTAAGCTTACTTCCACTTTGTCTCTGTAAACATTATGCTTTTGAGCTCTACCCCCAGGTTTCTGATCCACCTTGAGTTGATTTTTGGTGTGATGTGAGATGTGGATCCCATTTCAACTTTCTGCAGGTAGCAGACTAGTCTTTCTAGCACCATTTGTTGAAAAGGTTGTCATTTCCTCATTTGATAGGTTTTATTTCCTTGTCAAATATCAGTTGGCCACAAATAGATGGGTCCATTTCTGGGTTCTCAGTTATGTTCCATTGATCACTGTGCCTGTCTCTGTACCAGTTGTTGTTTCTGTTAAGTGCTGTTGAGTTGTAGATGACCCATAGCGACCATATGAATGAAAGCCGTGAACCCTGTTGTATAACTATCATCATTTATCTAAGTTCATAGAGTTTCCAGAGGCAAGCTATTTTGGAAGTGGATGCCATTCTTCCAAGCTTGTTTTAATCTGGGAGCTCCACCAGACACTGTCCACCATGGGTAACCATTATCACATTGGACACATTTGTGCCAGTAGCATGCTGTTTTGTTTACTACCACTGTGTAATAATAGGTTTTGAGGTCAGGGAGTAGTATGCCTTTCACTTCATTTTTGTTTTTCAGAAGTGATTTTGTTATTCAGGGTCTCTTTCCTTTGCAAATAAACCTGACAATTTCCCTTTTGATCTCCTTGAAAATTAAATTTGGTATCTGGATTGGGATTTTGTTGAACAAGTAGATTGCTTTAGGTAGGATTGTCATTTTCACAATATTGAGTCTTCCTACCCATGAGCAGAGAATATTTTTCCATTTATTTAGGTCTTTTATTGTGTCTTGAAAAAAATGTTCTTCACTTTTCTTTATATAGGTCTTTTGTGTCTCTAGTAATGTGTGACTGGAATGCGAAAGCTGGGAACCAGAAAGAAGGATTAATAGTTGGAAAATATGCACTTAACGACAGAATGATCAAATTCTGCAAAATCAATGATTTATTCATAGCCAATACCTTTCATAAACAGCATAAACACAAGCTATACACATGGATTTCACCTGATAATATGCCCAAGAGTCAGATAAATTACATCTGCGGAAGGAATCATTGGAGAAGTTCAGTATCAACAGTGAAAACTAGGCCAGGTTCTGATTGTGTAACAGACCATCAACTATTCATAAGCAAGTTCAAATCAATGCTAAAGAAGGTGAAATAATATCCACAGGAATAAAAATTTGATCTTGAGTCTATCCCCCCTAAATTTAAAAATCATCTTGGGAACAAGTTTGAGGCCTTGAACTGTAATGAATGAAGACTAGATGAGCTGTAGGAAGACATCAAGAACATCATCCACAAAAAAAAAAAAAACATCATCCATGAAGAATGCAAAAGGTCATCACAAACAAGGGAGAAGAAGAAAAGACCAGAATGGATGTCAGCAGAGACTCTGAATATTGCACTAAAGCGCCAAGATGCCAAAGGGCAAGAAATCAAGAAGATAAGGAGCCAAACAGAAGATTTCTAAGTGCAGCTTGGGAAACCAAGGCAAAATATTATAACGAAATGTGGGGGGAATAAAAGGGGGCTGAACTTACTCAGTATTTCTTAAGCTGAAGGAAATAAAGAACAAATACAAACCATGAGTTGCAATGCTTAAGGATACTATGGAAAGAATATTGAAGGACTCAGGAAGCATTAAAATATGATAAAAGTTGTACATAGAGTTACTGAGCAAAAAGAATTGGCTGACACAGAAGAATTTCAAGAAACAACATGATCAAGAGGCAATAGTTTTGAAGGAGGAAGTTCAGGCTGCTCTGAAGGACTTGGCAAAAATTAAAGCCCCAGGAATATATGGAATACTAATTGATATAGTTCAACAAGCAGATATTGCCCTGGATGTCCCCTGGTTTTGTCTTGATATCTGGAAGACAATGACCTGGCCAATTGACTGAAACAGATACATATTTATTCCCATTCCAAAACAAGGTGATCTAACACAGTATGGAAATTACCTAATTATATCACTAATATCACACACTAGCAAAATCTTGCTGAAAATTATCCAGAAACAACTGGAACAGTACATTGACAGAGAAATACCAGAAATAGAAGCTAGATTTTAAAAAAGTCATGGAACTAGAGACATTATTGCCAATGTCAGATGGATCTTGGCAGAAAGCAAAGAGTACCAGAAAAATGTCTATCTGTGTTCCATTGACTATGAAAAGGCACTTGACTGTGGATCAAAACAAATTGTGGCTGACCTTGAGAAAAATGGAAACAACTGAACACTTGGTTGTGCTTACGTGAAACCTATACTTGTGCCAGGAAACAGTCCTCAGAACAGAGCAGGGAAACACTACATGGTTCAAAATCAAGAAAGGAGTGTGTCAGGGATATGTCCCACCTCTATACTTTTCCAAATTATATGTAGAACACATCAGTCAGGAGACTGGGCTTTATGAGGAGGAATGTGGCATCAAGATTGGAAGAAGATTCATTAACAAACTATATTATGCAGATGACACAACCTTGCTTGCTGAAACTGTGGAGGACCTGAAGCGCTTGCTGGAGAAGGTCAAGGACTGTAGTCTTCAATATGAATTGAAGCTCAACATAAGGAAAACAATGATTCTCACCACTGAACCAATTGACAGCAGTATGATAGATGGAGAAGAGATTGAGGTGTTAACAATTACAGCTTACGCGGCTCCAAAATCAACACTCTTGGCACCAGCCGTCAAGAAACCAAAAGCCGAATTACACTGGGGAAATCTGCTGTCAGGGACCTCTCCAGAGTACTGATAAGCAACGATGTCAGTCTAGAGACTAAGGTGCACCTAATCAAGGCCATTGTCTTCACAATTACTTGCTATACCAGACAGCAGGACAATGACTAAGCATGACAGCAGAAGAATAAATTCCTTCAAATTGTGGTGCTAGAGAAGGTTCTTGAACAAGCCATGGACCACCAGGAAAACAAATACGTCTCAGAGAAGACTATTATATTGAAGGTCCGTATCACATACTTTGGGCACGTGACCACAAGACAGGTCCTTAGAGAAGAACACGATGCTCAGAAGGGTGGAGAGGCAGTTCATGAGAGAAAGACCCTGGATGAGATGGCTTGATACAGTAACTGGGGCCATGGGTATTGGTGTGTTGGAATTAGGGAGACTGGCTCAGGACAGGGAAAAGTTCAGAGCTGCTGTACATAGGGTTGCTATGGGTCGCAGGCAACGTGAGGGCACATAATAATTACAACAACAGTAAGGTTCACTCCCAAGTACCTCTAATGATATTGCTTTCTTGGATTCCTTCTCTGAGTTTTCTTTGTTACTGTAGAGGAATTGCACTGATTTTTTATATTTATCTTACATTCTACTACTGTACTAAATTGGTCTACTAGCTCTAACAGTTTTAAGAGAGATACAAATAAAAACAACAATGAGATACCATCTCACCCCAGAAGTAGTAGCAATGTTTAACAGGGCAACAAGTAATCAATTCTGGAGAGGATGTGAGAGATAGAAACTTTTATACACTGTTGGTGGGATTATAAAATGATACAACTATTCCAAAAGGCAGTTTGGCATTTCTTTAAAAAGCTGAACATAAAAATTCCATATGACCCAACTATTCCACTGCTTGGAATACACACTGAGAAAATAAGAACTGAGATGCAAATGGAGACTTATACACCAATTTTTATAGCGGCATTATTTATCATCACAAGAACATAGAAACATCCCAAATGTCCAACCACTATCGAATGCATTGAGAAATTATGATACATTCACCTGATGGACTACTATGTAGCATGCAGGAGCAATGATTTTGAAAATCACTACCTAACTTAAGAGCAACTGGAAAGCATTATTATAAATGAACTAATTCCAGTAAACACAAATACTGTTATTTGTATAATTTATTATTTGTATAATTATTTTACAAATAGAAAGATAACTAGTAAAATATATATGAGAACCCAAGAGGAGGAGGGTGGGAGCATAGCGGTGAGGACTGGTTGGGGTGAAACAGTAATTATAGGGCCGCACAATTTGATGAGTGGAGGGAGGGGTGGATAATTGAAACGGGAAAGATCCGGTGAGAAAAACAATGTATACAAACTTTATAAGTAAACAGTAAAAAAGAAATAGTTTACTTAAAAATAAATTAATAGTGCAATTTGTTAAAACTATTCTGCTTTAAACAAGCATCTAAATAAGACATAATTGCCAAAGATGAGAAGGTAAGGGGAAAGCATAGGTAGGGTAAGGAGTGTTGTTGTTATTGTTACGTGATGTTGAATTGCCTGCCACTCATGAGGACCCTATGTACACTAGCTCTGAACTCTGCTCTATCCTGAGCTAGTCTCTCTGTCTCCAACACAGCTACCCCCAAGTCTCCCAGTTACTGTGTCAATCTTTCTCATCCATGGTCTTTCTCATCTATGGTGTCCTTCCACCCTTCCAAGCATGTTGTACTTCTCCAGGGATTGGAATCTCCTGGCCATACACCTAAAGTATTTAAGAGGGAGCTTCAAAATCCTTACCTCCAAGAAGTACCCTGATTTCACACTTGGCAGGTTAAACCTATTTGTTCTTTGGTCTCTTGTAAGTCCGTGATATGTTCAATATTCTCCAATCCCACAACTCAAAGGCAATTCTTCTTCTGTCATCTTTGATCATCGTCCAGCTCTCTGATGCTTAGAAAGTAATTGTGAAGATCACAGCCTGAATCACACACACGTACCTTAGTCTCCAGACTGACATCTTTGCTTTTCCACACTTGACAGGTTCTTAAGAGCAGCCTTCCCCAAGAATAATTTGTCTTTTGATTTCTTGACTACTGGTGTCAAGAATGTTGGGTATGGTATCTGTATTTATGAAAACAGAACAATCAGAATGTGAATAATGATAATGTTGACAAATTATGAGAAGTTACCAAATGATGTGCATGTTGTTGTTCTTTATTGTCAGGTGTCATTGAGCCAAGTATGACTCATGGCAACCCTGTAAACAAAAGTTCTGAAACCTGTTCTATCTTATGCCATCCTCACACTTCCTGACACACAAGAGCCCACTGAAGCAGTCACTGTGTAATTCCTCCTGATAAAGGGTCTTCCTCTTATTTGCTCCATCCTTCCCTCTGTCATATCCTTCTCCAAGGAATAGCCACCCCTAACACAATATGCCCAAAGTATGTGAAGTGAAGACTCATCATTCTTGCCTCCAAAAGAGCACTCTGGCTGCACCCTCTCCAAGACATATCTATTTGTTAAAAAAACAATTGGAATGATATGCATGTTGTTGCTGTTATGTGTCATCAAGTCACCTGTGACTCATAGTGACCCTATGTAAAACAGCCCTAAGACCTGTTCTAATATTATTGTCTCTAATCTTACTGTACCAATCTTACTGTCTCTGACACACTGAACCCCATTACCCCAGTCACTGAATCAATCCATCTCATTGAGGGTCTTCCTCTCTTGCGCTGTCCCTCCACCCTCCTAAGCATGATGCCCCCTCCAAAGACAGATCCTGCCTTGAAACATGTCCAAAGTATGTCAGACGAAGTTTCGGAATCCTTGCCTCCAAGGAGCAGCCTGGCTTCATAAACTTGTTTGTTCTCCTAACAGTCCATTATATATTCAATACTCTTCTCCAGCACCACAGTTCAAAGGCATTAATTCTCCCTCTACCATCCCTAATCATTGTCCAGCTTTCTGATGCATAACAAGTAATTACAAAGATCATGGCCTGGATCAAGCGCATCTTGGTCTCCAGACTGATATCGTTGCTCTTCAGTACTTTGGAAAGTTCTCTCACAGGAGGCATTCCCAATGCAATTTGTCTTTTGACAAATTTTATTTCCTGGAAGCTGGTACCAAGAGTGTTGATTGTGGAACTAAGCAAACCAAAGTTGTCAACAATCTCAATCTCTTCACCAACACTGTCAATTGGCCCAGTGGTGAGAATCTTTGTTTTCTTAAGGTTGAGCTTCAATCTATATAACAAGAATGATATGCATAGAAATTGTTAAATGGGAACTTAAAGTGCTATGTAATGTTTTTCCAAAATTATGTCTAACTTTTAAAGTTACCTGATCCTCAGTCTGCTTTAATTTTTTTCTGCATTTCCACGTGATTTGAAGGAATTTAATGAAATTGTCCAGTGTCACTAAGGCAATTAGATGGTGCAGAGTCCAAAACTTTTATTTGTATTATGCCCATGCTATGTAAAAGAAATAGAAACTCTTATCTCCTTAAGATTCAAAGTTTACATCTCTACGTCTGTTTTTGGAATAAGCAATATTTCTTTTATAAATGAAATGAAATAGAGAATGATGAAAATAATTCTCTCCTGTTAATAAATGTATTAAAGACAGGTTACAGAACATTTTGCCATTCATTTTACTTTTTAGATGACAGTTGGTTTTCTAGTAGCAGTCCTTAACCAGTTTTATTCCTTGCTCCCACTGAATCCTTTCTTAAGATGAACAGACAGATGCTTAGCAGCTGGTGCTGTATGTCAGGAAGCAGCTTTATAACTCTGTGTCCCAGTGAAATAAATACAAACTATAAGTTGTAGAAGCTCCAGGTCTCACATCTGTGGCATATACTGGGAATGTTATAATGGCTACCATTTGATATATGCAAAGGGAAAATGAGTGCAAAAAATGTTCCATGTACCTCATGCCTTTCTGAAAAATGATAGCTTTCCCACAAGACATATGGAAACAACTGCTTTTCTGAATGTGTAATGTCTCAGGGTGCAGTCGCGGCCAGTACTCTGACAGATAGCAGCAAGGAGAGAAATATATGGACATTTTTCTCTGGGCCAAGAAGCAATAATGTGTCCTACTAGAGTTACTGCCTCTATTAAAACTAGATACAGGATATTAATTGTATTACTATGGGAGATAGGAGCAAAGGCTAGAGTGTGGCTCAGAACAGCATGGAAACTGTCACTTCCCAGAGCAACCTTCTCTAATTAAGTCTCTATGGGGTCTCCTGTCCATTCTAGTAATTCTCACTTCCCAGAATATGATATTTAAACACATAGGGGAAACCTCAAAACCCTGTATCCAAATCAGTCACCAATTAAAATTCTAACTAGATGGCACTGACTCCAAATTGCCCTACTCTAGTAGAATGTCTATTCACCAGTGTGCATTCCCAAGTTACTGGGCTTTCACTGGTTCATCAGAGCTTACTGACAACTCTTGTGGTCATGGTCCAAGTTTAGTAAAACCAGGTCAGAATCAAATAGCAACAATATCGAGAGGCATGGAAAACTCAATCTGGAAGGAATCAGGATCACAATAGAGTCAGTTTTCTGTTGGGCCATGTTTATAGTTTTCAATTAGTTGGTGGAGCCATATCACATTTTTCCTGGAAATTTTTAATTGAGCTTTTATATATTTATTTTTATTTGAAGACTCAGAGAACCAAGAGGAAAAAAAATTTAAAAAAAAATGTAAAGTTGGAAACTCTGGTGATTCCCTGCATAGCTATGTTCTTTTTCACTCTGCTGGGTCCACTGTTGTCTATATTTGCATTTTTTTTTACTTCTTTCTAAAGTGAATCTTGTTTTCTTCCTCAACCCTAGTATCTAGTCACCCTAGTATCTAGTCACCTTTTATTACTCATTTCTTTTCTCCTGCACTTTCTCTGACCTTCTTCAATTTCTAAAGACAGAAAGCACATGAAATCATCACTAAAATTGAAAACCTTAAAACCTGGTAAAAATGTATCATTGTGGCTACTTATTTTTGTTTTCTCTTTTTCTTCTTTATTTTTCCCCCAAATCTTAAGGTCCTAAATATAGTAATTACATTTCCTCCCCAATGATAATGCCACCCTGAACTCATAGCTACGAAATTAAAATGGCCTAATTAGATTCTAAAGAAAGGCTGCCCATTTTAGCAGAAAACCATCTGAGAGGACTGATTTTTATACCTGTGATGCACAATTTGGGTCGTATGTGACTAGAGCCTGAGGTGAATTGCTGATTTAGAGGGGAAAGTTGCACATCTTATTCACCTGGTCATTTCTATTCCACAGAGACTTGCATCCTTCTCTGCTGCCCTATTAATAAAACAAGAAAGTCCTGGAAGTACATCTATTTTACTATGCTATTATTCCATAGGGTGGTGTCCTGAGTTAATAAAGCTTCCATAACAACAGCTAGGAAAACCCCTCAAGCTTTCATTTTACAATAATGGAAAGAACATCACCATTCTGCTACCACTCCCCATATCCAATTTCAAATGCCCTAAAGCAAAGCATAAGAAGTCAGGCATCCAAGAAGGTATATACTGTCTTTTACAATGTCAAAAATACAATCACTCAAGGGGTCACTCTTAGTTACTGAACAACCTATGTGGAATTAAAAGCGCTACAATTTTCAAAGCGCATAGTATTTTACTCTCAATCCTATGGGACAAAATAAATTTTTTTAACCTGGACTTTAAAAAAAAAAATCCCACAAAAAATAGCAAGACACACAAAGATGACAGGAAATTTTTCTTGAAATCTCTTAATGTAAGTATGGTATGACTGCTGGGCCCGATTTTATCATTTTTTATTTGCCTAATGCCTGCACCATATCTGTTAGGATGGATCAAATCCATATTTGCTTGGCAAAGGTTTGAAGCTTTTTTCATTCAGAGAGCTCGGTGATTATTAACACATGTTGTCCCAATAATTAAGAGGTAACTAGGTCATTAAGAACTCATTAATCTTCAGGATTTTTCATCCCACAGGATCATGTAAGAAGTTAGAGAAGAGGGAAAAATATGCTTTACTTTAACACAAATGAAATAAAAAATATTCTGTTATGAAATAAATGCCATTACAATAATAGGTCCGGAATGTGGGCCTCTGGTTCTTTCCATTTATATTGCCACTATGGAACTCCTTATGACTGAGAGTGTGTTTTTCCATTTTGCTTAAAAAGAAGCTGTATCTTTTAACAATTGTTGTTATGTGCCATCGAGTCACTTTCGACTCATAGAGATCCGATGTAAAAGAGCCCTAAATACTGTTCTATCCTGTGCCAACCTACCCATCTCAAATGGACTTTTCCCCACCACTCCAGTCACAGAATTGATCCATCTCATTGAAGGTCTTCCTCTCCTGAGCCACCCCTCCACTCTGCCAAACATGATGTCCCTCTCCAAGGACCAGTCTCTCCTTGCAACATGCCCAAAGCATGTCAGACAAAGCTTCAGAATCCTTGACTCCCAGGAGCATTCTGGCTTCACCTTCTCCAGTCCATGGCATATTCAACACTCTTTTCCAGCACCACAGCTCAAAAGCATCAATTCTCTTCTATCATCCCTATTCACTGTCCAACTCTCTGATGCACACCACTTAATTGTGAAGACTATAGCCCAGATCAAGTGCACCTTAGTCTCCAGCCTGACGTCGTTGCTCTTCAGAACTCTTGAGAGGTCCCACACAGCTGACTTTCCCAATGCAATTCGTCTCTTGATTTCCTGGATTCTGTTACCAAGAGTATTGACTGTGGAGCCAAACAAACTAAAACTGTTAACTATCTCAATCTCTTGACCATCCATACTGATGCTGCCAATTGGCCCAGTGGTGAGAATCTTTGTTTTCTTGATGTTGAGCTTCAATCCATATAGGAGGCTGCAGTCTTTGACGTTCCACAGCAAGAGCACTAGCTAGCCTGCACCCTGACGCCATTGCCAGAAAAACAGTTTTTGGAATTCAGTGAGGTGAGAGAGGCAGAGCTTTCCTGATCTCCACAGACTTTTAACAATAGAACATCATAAATGATACTGTTAAACATCTACTAAAATTAGGGCAAAAAAGTTCTAATTCTTCCACCTTAGTTTCTTTCATCTGTACTTGCATTATGGAAAAAATAAAAAATCTTGTATTGCTTTTCAAGTCTGTCCTCATGCTTTTTACCTTATTGTGCTTTTTATGGAGTCCCTGCCTTAATGAAAATTGCTAACACACTCAGTTGTTAGCTTCATGGTTGATAGTTCAAGTGTACCCAGGTGTGATTTAAAGACAGACATGGTGATTTACTTTTGAAAAGCCAACCATAGAAGAAAATTCTATAAAACATTATTTTCGTCTAACCCTATTTTATAAGGTTTACATTA
Organism: Elephantulus edwardii; assembly: GCF_000299155.1. Lineage (NCBI taxonomy): Eukaryota > Metazoa > Chordata > Mammalia > Macroscelidea > Macroscelididae > Elephantulus > Elephantulus edwardii. The sequence continues at coordinate 4,673,701 of NW_006399820.1, read as the reverse complement.
AGTCAGAAATAGCAACAATGTTTTTATCTTTCTTGTCAAAAAATACACTTTCTTTATTGTTGTGTTGTTTTGGAATAGGTTTTTTTTCACCCTTATTCCCCTTATTCTCTTTAGAGTTATATTTTTAATTTTAAATTAATTTATAACATCATTCACTTTTATACAATTATTTTTGTACATTGTTTCATTCCTGTACATTTTGTTTTATGCAAATATTTTTGTTCATTGTTGTTTTATATAGTTAATTAATATTGGTATATTACTTTTACTTCTTAAAGTTGTAAAGATTTTATGTTGCATAAAAGTATAAAATCTGTTTTTCTGAAGCACTGAACAATTTTAAGTCAAAGATCTCTTCGCATCAAAATCAAGAACATTTATTGTGTAACATAACACTGAATTTTTTTTTTTTACTGAGTTGGAAATTTTAGCACCTTTCTAAAGTTCAAAGCAATTTGAGCACAACAGTCAGAAAACTAATAATATTTTTCTTGACCAATGCTTTAAACGAAATAATGACCTTGGGAGATGTGAGCAAGATGGCTCAAGAGAGAGAGATGGTCTGATTAGCCAAAGGGTGAGCACAGCATGGGTCAGCAGCAGGACCCCCGCCTTTGCTCCTTACTTGGAGCAATACAGTCCAAGTTCAAGTGCAGTTTGCTTCTTCCTCCATATGCTGAGTCCAGGCAGCACAGCCCTGATTAATGCCAGCTGTGAGAGTGACATTCTCATCGAGTGATGCTTCAACTCAATGCTGTACCTAGTCACCGGCCTGCTGCCAGACAGAGCCATTAGGCTTTAAAACTCTGCTCTGTCTTCCTTAATCAAGCCAAAAATCAAGCAATACGTTTCTTATTCCATTGTCATCTCTTTCTCCAGACATCAAAAATGAAACCATCAAATCAGCCAAATAAGTCTACTTCAGTGTATTGTTTTGATCATGGGAAAAAAAAAACCCAAACCAAAACCAAACCAAACAACACACACATACAAAACCAAATCTTATTCTCTGTCTTTATAATTCAATTTTGGTTTTTAAAGAACAATTATTTTCTCTATTAAACAGACATGGTGTTACAAAGCTAATTATCTTAGTTTGCACTTAGTTTGTTAGGTTTTCTTTCTTTTTTTTTTTAAGAAAAACAAACCCCAAAGTTTTTGTTAAAGAATAAATTTCCACTATGAGGACCCTGTAGTACAGAATTAATTTCCTTCCATAGGATTTCTAAGATTTTAAATCTTTACGGAAGCAGATTCCCACATCTGTCTCCCATGAAGCAGCTGATGAGTTTAAACTGCCAATCTTTCAGTTAGCAGGCAAGTGCATATAAACAGTGCCTTCCAAGGTTCCTTTGTTGTTGTTGTTGTGTGCCACTGAATTGGAAGTGACCCATAGCTGAACCTCCAGCAGGTTTTCAGAGGCAATTAATCTCACAGAAGGAGATTGCCCAGCCTTCTCCTGCTGAGTAGCTGGTCGATTCGAACTGTGTGCCTTTGGGATTGCAGTGCAGCTTCTTGCCACTGGCTTAGACACATATTGAGTGACCTTATGTACAAAAGCATGAAACTGTTTCTTCGTCATCCTTGTAATCTCTGGTCTACTTAAATTTGCTGTGACAATCACTGTGTCAATCTATCTTACTGTGATTATTCCTTCCCTTCATCAACTATCTATGTTTCCAAGGATTGACAAAATGCCCAAAGTAAATGAGATGAAGTCTTCTCACCTTTGCAAGTACAGAGCACTAGATTCCACTACTTCCAAGACAGAACTATTTGTTATTTTGGATTTCCATTATTTAGTTAATATTCTTAGTTAGCCAACACTACAACTTAAAGGTATTGATCCTTCTACTGTCTTCCATATGCATAGTGCAATTTTCACACGTTAAACAATTGATAATATTGTGGCTTGGACCTAGTGCCCCTGTGTGTTTAAATTTATATACTTTTTCTTTAGCACTTTAAAAAGGTCCTTGATAGTAGATTTGACCAAGGAAATACATCATTCAAATTCTTTATCACGTCTTTCATTGGTTTTAATTGTGAATCTGAATAAAATGAAATAACAACTTCAAACTTATTTCTTATTTACCTTTATATTGTCTATCGATTCAGTTTTAAGGATTGTTTTTCATTATATTCAGTTGTAGTCTATAACTACTGGAGACTATAGTCTTTGAGCCTTATTAGCAGGTATTTTGCTAATAAATACAGAACTCTAGTATGATGTAATTGTAAGATAAATTTTACTCTATGGTTTCTTTTATGTACATCTGTGCCTCATAAGTCTCCATACCATCACTTTTAGCTACACTGGACTATGAATTTATTGATTCAGCAATCATTTATTCCTAAAAAAGTATTTATCAAATGACTATTATTTCAACATTTAATGACAATTTAACATTTGTAGCTCATACTACAGTTTATACCATAGGCATGAAAATAAGAATAACAGTATTAGATGAAACTCTGAAACACTAGTGTTCTGAGAAGGCAGAGTAAAAAGGGAAGAAATCAAGAAATTAAGGAGCTGAACAGAAGATTTCAAAGAGCATTGTGTGGAGACAAAGTAAAGTATTATAATGAAACGTGCAATGAGAGGGACTCAGAAAATAAAAAGATCTGAACTTACTCAGCATTTCTTAAGCTGAAGGAACTGAAGAACAAATTCAATCCTCCAGTTGCAATACCTAAAAATGCTTTGGGCAGAATATTAAATGATCCAGAAAGCATTAAAAGAAGATGGGAGGAATATACAGGGTCACTATGTACCAAAAAGAATTAGTTGACACAGAAGAATTCAGTGAAACAACGTATGAGCAAGAGCCTGTGTTGATGAAGGAAGAATTGGGGGCCAGGGAGGAGGGAGGCCCTAGGACTTGACAGCTACCAATTTATATATTTAAACAAACAGACACTGTCCTGGATGTGCACACTAAATTGTGCCAAGAAATCTGGAGGACAACCACCTGGCCAACAGACTTGAAGAGATCCATATTTCTTTCTCAATCAAAAGACATTTCCAACAGAGTGAGGGAATTATAAAACAAAATCAATACTATCACATGCAAGCAAGATTTTGAAGATTATCCAAAAATGACTGGAATAGAACATTAACAGAGAACTTCCAGATGTGCAAGCTGGGTTTAGAAGAGGCTGTGATACTAGGGATATTATATCTCATGCTAGATGGGTCTTGGCTGAAAGCAGAGAGAACCAGAAGAATATCTACCTGTGTTTCATTGACTATGAAAAGGCATTTGACTGTGTGAATCACAATAAATTGTGGCTAACTCTGAGAAGAATGTGAGTCTGAGAACACTTGATTGTACTTATGCAAAACCTATACTTGAACCAGGAGGTAGTTCTCAGATCAGGGCAAAGAAATACCACATGGTTCTAAATTGGGAGGGTGTACGCCAGGTATGTGTCCTATATCCGATATCTTTTCCATCTTGTGCAAAGCAGATCATCCAATAACCTGGGATCTATGAGAAGGGATGTGACATCAGAATTGGAGGAAGACTCATCAACAGCCTACATTATGGAGATGTCATAATTTCAGATTGCTGAAACTGAGAAGAACCTGAAGCATTCGCCGCAGAAGGTCAAGAACTGCAGGCTTAAATATGGACTGCTTGAAACTCAACATAAAGACAACAAAGATTCTCACTGCTGGTCTTATTGGGAGCATCATGACAGATGGTGAAGAGATTGAGATTATTAACTTTAGTTTACTTGACTCTATAATCAACACTCTTGGTTTCAGCAGGCAGAAAATTAAAAGATGAGTTGCATTGGGAAAATCTGCTCTCAGGGACCTCTCCAGTGTACTCAAGAGCAATGATGTTAGTCTGGAGACTAAGATGTACCCAATCCAGGTCATAGTCTTTACAATTACTTGATATTCATCGGAAAGGTGGAAAATGACTAAGAATGATATGAGGAGAATTGATGCCTTTGAGCTGTGGCTCTGGAGAAGACTATTGATTATACAATGTACTGTTAAGAGAACAAACAGGTTAATCCTAGAGATGGTGAAACCAGGCTGCTCCTTGGAGGCAAGGATTCTGAAGCTTCATCTGACATGCTTTGGACATGTTGCAAAGAGGGACCAGACCTTGGAGAAGGACATCATGCTTGAGAGGATGGAGGGACAGCGCAAGAAAGGACAACCCTTGAAGAGATGGATTGACTCAGTGACTGGGGTAATTGGAATAGGTGTGTCAGAGACAATAAGGTTGGCACAGAGTATATCAGGGCTCAGACCTGACTCGATTGCACATAAAAACAAAGATTAAATAATTACAGATAGTAATAAGAACTATGAGGAAAATAAAGGTAGTAGAATGAGTTATATCTACAGTCTGGAAATTTACTTTCTTAGGGTATTGATCAGGAAAGGAATCTGTGGGTGCATGTCAAGTCCAGAATGATAACAGAGCCAGCCACACAACTCTAAGGGAACAGTATTTAAAAAATGAGAAGCAGCAAATGCAGATTTCCTCATTCCCGTATGTTTCAGGATCAGAAACAAGATTAAATATAAACAATATGAAAAATAAGTGTGGAGATGAGACAGTGTACATCAAGGTATATAGAGGCTTAGATACAAAACTATGAAAAATAAGTACTTTATGTCATTGTTTTTAAGCAGCTCAATGATATCATTTGACCTATTCTTCAGTATAACACTCTCACTTTTATTTAAACAAATGACACCATAACTGTATGACTGTAAACCACATCTATTTCAAATAGGACACAGAAATCCTTGGGGGAGGAAGAGACTGTCATGAGTCTCCTCTCAGGAATTTTGGCAAACACAGATATGTTTGGTTGGAGAAAATGCAACTTCATGTTCAAATTTCAGGTAAATTCCATATTCCAGAGGCCCTCTCTTGTTACAATGTATGTGATGATTGGCTTATACATGTAAATTTTCCACCTCCAAAGAAACAAAATACAACAAAATTCACTAACCACTGCAGCTGCAATGCACGTCACTTAATGTTCTTCATTTCAAAAATGTCTGCATCTTGCAATCGCACATAACCTTAATTATGAACATCAGTATCATTCAGTATTAACAACAAACCAAACTCCCTCATAAGTGTGCAAATAAGTTGAACTCTTAAAATCCTTCTGAAATGCTTAGGATATCAAAAGCTCTACTGATAACTGCAAGAGAGAGGGAAGTGAAAAATATTTTCAATTGTACGACTGAACATAATAGATTTCAAAACTTTAAAATACTTGACTTTTTGTTTGTTTAATTATTGGACATGGTTTTAACAAGTTATAAACATAATAACACAATAGGAAAGATCACATTTAACACTAAACACCACCAACAAATAGCAAATAGGACAGATTAGGATTCAGAGCTGCTGCTCATAAGGTCTCTATGTGTCATGCTAAACTTAAGGGCAACGAATAATAACAACAACAACAAAGATAAGTAAAGTCTGTCTAAGGATGGAATATTCAACTAATTTGACAAAAACTCAGAATCATGTTAAGGTTGAAGGCCAAAACGGCAAAAAGCAGCTCCCTAAAGCCAGAGAGAAGTACTGTGCTGGACAATGAGTATAAAGAATTGATGTTTTATACTCTCTGTACAGCAAGTTAATCCTATCAGGAATAGGTATTGATTTACATTTCACATCTAACTTTCTTAGCTTCTGTCAAATTTAATGAATGTTGATGCAGGTATTGATTTCTCTAGCAAAAGGAAATTAACAGGACATTGTCCAATTTTGACCTTTACTTAATGAGCCATGTATACATCAAAAGCTTTTTGAAACATGCTGTTGATCAGTCACAGAGCTTCTAAAGCATTCTTATGTACTCAGAAAGGGGGGGGGTAGAATCAGACTTTTAATGATCCCCCAAGCTCATAATTACTCTAGAGACAAGACTCAATCAGAATATAAAAGAGAGTAGTTAGCTCCCTTGCTAAAATCTAGGCAATGGGAAATCTTCAGTGGCTTGCAGAAAGTGGAAAATGGGATATGTCTACTTGTAATTCAAATACTATATTTTACAAGGCCCTTAGGAGATTCTATTTAATAGCAATCCTCAATAAAATCTCTGGCTGTGTACCTTTATGTCTAAAAATAAGTCCCAGCACATGTTTGTTTAAATCACTGCTACTGGAAAAAGCCTGACATTGGTTTTGATGTTCTTTTGGGCAAAAACTCAGTTTCAGATCATCAAAAAGACATCATGTTGATCTGCTGCTTCTAATTACTTCATCTCTTTTGTTTCCAATGTGTGTTTTGTTTAGAAGATCAAAGTTCAAGGAAATAACCAAGCAAATGTCTGGATTTCTGAATAAATGTCCTCATAATTAAAATAAAGTACAGAAAGTGAATGTTGAGAGCAAATATGCCAATTAAGGTCATATCCAATTCCTATGAACTCCAAGAAATGTCTACGTTTAATTTTGGATCTCAAGTTGTTCAAAAGTATTTCTTACTATTTGGTTTTCAGTATAGTTTTCTGGACATAGCTGACAATGGTCTTTGTTAGAACAGAATTCTAAAAACACAAAGCTTTGTTATTGGTCTAGAAGTATAAGAAGGCCCATTATGTTTTAAACATTTAGAATTAATTTGATTGATTTACTTTTTAAATGTTGCTACAATAGAAATATAGAAAGGATTAGGCATTAACAAACAAGTTTGTTTTCTCACAGATCTCATACATTGTTGCCAAGTATTAATTATCTCATAGCTGATCCTCCATTGGGCTTCCAAAAGCTGCATATTTCAATGAAAGAGACTCTCCCATGGAATCACCGTTGGATTTGAACCAAAAAAGAGACAAACTTTTGGTTAACAGTGCAACTTCCTATGGACTATGCTACTGAAATTAGGCATGACCTCTAGTGGAAGGCATCTCTCTTCAATCTAGGGAAAGGTGCTTGGTTATTTCCACTTGGTGTTTCTTAATTTTTTGTTGATCATCATGTTACATACATAGTATCTATCTTCCTCATCTGAAATTACTTGGTTTTCTGCCCAATCTACACTTCCTGTATTTAAAAAAAATTATCTGTAGGAAACACACTAAGTACTGATATGAGCTACAGTTGTTGTTTGTTGTTGTTATGTACCATTGAGTCGCTTTCGACTCATAGTGACCCTATGTACAAGAGCTCTAAACACCGTTCTATCCTGTACCAACCTATCCATGCCAAACGCACTTATTCCCACCACTCCAATCACAGAACTGATCCATCTCATTGAAGGTCGTCCTCTTCTGTGCCTCCCATCCATTCTGCCAAATATGATGCCACTCTCCAAGGACCAGTCCCTCCTTGCAACATGCCCAAAGTATGTCAGATGAAGCTTCAAGAATCCTTGACTCCAAGGAGCACTCCGGCTTCACCCTCTCCAGGACAGTTTGTTCTCCTAGCAGTCCATGGTATATTCAACACTCTTCTCCAGCACCACAGCTCAAAGGCATCAATTCTCTTTCTATCATCCCTATTCACTGTCCAACTCTCTGATGCATAGTATGTATTGGGAAGACTATAGCCCAGATCAGGCACACCTAGTCTCCAGCCTGACATCGTTGCTCTTCAGTACTCTTGAGAGGTCCCTCACAGCTGCCTTTCCCAATGCAATTCATCTCTTGACTTCCTGGCTGCTGTTATCAAGAGTGTTGACTGTAGAGCCAAGTAAACGATAGCTGTTAACTATCTCAATCTCTTGACCATCCATACTGAAGCTACCAATTAGCCCAGTGGTGAGAATCTTTTTTTCTTGATGTTGAGCTTCAATCCATATAGGAGGCTGCAGTCCTTGACCTTCTGCAGCAAGAGCTTCAGGTCTTCCTCAGTTTCAGCAAGCAGGGTTGTGTCATCTGCATAATGCAGGTTGTTGATGACTCTTCCACCAATTGTGATGCCAGATTCCTCTTCTTACAGCCCAGAGTCTAGGATGATCAGTTCTGCATATGGATTGAAAAGGTGTGGAGACAGAATACATCCCTGACAAACCCTCTTCGTGATTTTGAACCATGTAGTGTCTCCTTGCTTTGTTCTGATGATGGCCTCTTGGTCCAAGTATAGGTTTCACATTAGCACAATCAAATGTTCTGGGGTTCCCATTCTTCTCAGAGTCAGCCACAGCTTGTTGTGTTACACACAGTCAAAAGCTTTTGCATAGTCAATGAAGCACAGATAGACATTCTGGTATTCTTTGCTTTCTGCCAAGATCCATAATATCCCTATACTATAATATCCTATAATATATCCTATACTATAATATCCTATAATATGCTATAATATCCCTACTACCACAACCTCTTCTAAATCCAGCCTGAACATTAGGCAGTTCTCTATTGACATATTGTTCCAAAAATTTTTTGATCATTTTCAGCAGAATCCTGCTTGCATGTGATATTAATGATATTGTTCAAAAATTTCCACACTCTGTTGGTTCACCTTTCTTTGGAATGGGAACAAATATCGATCTTTTCCAGTCAGTCAGCCAGCTGTCTGTTCTCCAGATTTCTTGGCACAATTTAGTGAGCACATCCAGGGCAGTGTCTGTTTGTTGAAATATGTCAATTAGTATGCGGTCAACTCCTAGAGCCTTGTTTATTGCTAGTTCCTTCAGAGCAATTTGAACTTCTTCCTTCATCACCATAGGCTCTTGTTCATTACCAGAACAAATTTCTAATCTCAAATTGGATTATATCTGCATGTATAATAAAAATACAATTAATTCCTATTAAGTTGGTTCTGATTCACAGCAATTCACAGGACAAACTAGAACTACTCCATGGGTTTCCAAGGCTTTAATCCTTATGAATTAGATTGCCACATCTTCCTTCCACTGAGAAACTGATGGCTTTAAATCATTAACCTCTGTGTTAGTAATTAAGTGCTTTAGACACTGAGCCACACAATCTCCTTTCTACTAGTAAAGTGTTTAGACATACTCTGGGGGACACAATTCAATTCATAACTTTAATAGAAATTTCTAACTGAATAAGTTATTGTTGTTGTTGTTGTTGTTGTTGTTATGTACCATCAAGTCGCTTGCAACTCAAAGTGACCCTATGTACAACAGCTCTAAACTCTGTCCTGTGCCAATCTCATTATCTCTGAGACACTCATCCCAATTGCCCCAGTCACCGAATCAATCCACCTCCCAGAGGGCCTTCCCCTCCTGCGCCTCCCCTCCACCCTCCTTAGGACCGATTCCTCCTTAAAACATGACCAAAGGATGTCAGACAAAATTTCAGAATCATTACCTCCAAAGAGCAGCCTGGTTTAACCCTCTCCAGGCTGAATCTGTTTGTTTTCTTAGCAGTCCATGGTACCCTCAGCACTCTTCTCCAACACCAAAGCTCAAAAGCATCAATTCTCCTTCTAGCTTCCCTGGTCATTGTTTAGCTCTCTGATGGTTAACAGTGATTGCAAAGACCATGGACTGAACCAGCCACACCTTAGTCTCCAGAGACACACAGTTGCTCTTCAGTACTTTAGAGAGGTCCCTAACAGCAGACTTTCCCATCACAATATGTCTTTTAATTTCCTGGATGCAGGTGCCAAGAATGTTGATTGTGGAGCCAAGCAGACTAAAGCTATGAACGATCTCAATCTCTTCACCTTCCATCCTGATGCTGCCAATTGGTCCAATGGTGAGAATATTTGTCTTCTTGACATTGAGCCTCAATCCATATTGAAGGCTGCAGTCCTCAACTCTCAGCAGCAAGCGCCTCAGGTCCTCCTTAGTTTCAGCAAACAGGTTTGTGTCATGTGCATAACGCAGATTGTTGATAGATCATCCACCAATCCTGATGCCACATTTCTCCTCATCAAGCCCAGCCTCCCAGATGATCTATTCTGCATGCAGGTTGAAAAGGTATGGAGACAGGACACATCCCTGGCATATGCCCTTCCCAATTTTGAACCATGTAGTGTTTCCTTGCTGTTCTGACTACTGCTTCTTTGTTCAAGTTTAAGTTTCACAAGTTTCACATTAGCATGATCAAGTGTTCTGGGATTCCCATTCTACTGAGACAGCCACAGTTTGTTATGGTCCTCATAGTCAAATGCCTTTGCATAATCAACGAAGCACAGATAGACATTCCTCTGGTACTTCCTGCTTTCAGCCAAGATTCATCTAACATTAGCTACAATATCCCTAGTACCACAACCCCTTCTAACCTCAGCCTGGACTTCTGGAAGTTCTCTGCTGATGCGCTGTTCAGTCGTTTTTGGGTAATCTTCAGTAGAATCTTGCTTGCATGTGAAATAAATGATATTGTTCTACAGTTTTCACACTCAGTTGGGTCACCCTTCTTTGGGATGGGAACTAATATCGATCTCTTCCAGTCAGTCAGCCAAGTGGCTGTTTTCCAGATTTCTTGACACAACTTAGTGAGCACATCCAGGGAAGATCTGTTAGCTGAAATATGTCAATTGGTATCCCATCTATTCCTGGGGCCTTAGTTTTTGCTATTTCCTTCAAAGCAGCTTGAACTTCTTCCTTCATCACCATAGGTCCTTGCTCATATGTTGTTTCATTAAATTCTTCTGTGTCTGCCAATTCCTTTCTATACAGTGACTCAGTATATTCCTTTCATCTTCTTTTGATACTTCCTGGATCATTTATTACTCTGCCTAAACATCCTTGATTATAGCAACTTGAGGTTTGAATTTGTTCTTCAGTTCCTTGAGCTTAAGAAATGCTGAGCAAGTTCGACCCTTTTGGTTTTCTGACTCCAGCTCCTTGAACATTTCATTGTAATATTTACGTTTTCATCCCGCGCTGCCTTTTGAAATCTTCTGTTCAGCTCTTTAGTATCTTGAATTCTTCCTTGTGCTTGGCTTCTCTGCGTTCCAGTGCAATCTTCAGAGTTTCTTCTGACATCCATTTTGGTCTTTTCTTCCTCATCTGTCTTTGTAGTGAATGTTTGTACTCTTCCTGGATGATACCCCTGATATCCTCCCGCAACTCATCTGGTCTTTGCTCATTCGTCTTCAAGGCCTCAAACATGTTCTTGAGATGATTCTGAAATTTAGGTGGGATAGACTCAAAGGTATATTTTGGTTCCCATGGATTAGGTTTAATTTTCCTTGGCCTCAGCTTGAACTTGCATATGAGAAGTTGATGGTCTGTTCCACAATCAGCTCCGGGCCTAGTTTTCACAGCTGATATTGAGCTTCTCCAGCGGTTACTTCCGCAGATGTAATCGCTCTTATTCCTATGCATACCATCAGGAAAGATCCATTTGTATAACCTGCGTTTATGTCTTTTTAAAAATGTGTTTTTAAAAAAATGTGTTTGTGATGAATAAGTCATTGTTTGTCAAAATGCAATCATTCTATCTCCAGCTCCATTTCTGAATAAGTTATACAATACTTAAATTCACAGGTTCAAAAGAAAATGATGAACCATCAATTAGGAGAGGTTGGTGTTTCACCCTTGCCTTCAATGAATGTCAATGTTGAGAAATGGGAAGACAGTTATCTGGCCAGCTGAAGGATAAAGGTACATATTCTATATCTATATCCATGCTAAAGACAGGCACAGAAGAAAGAAATTATAGAATAATATTATTAATATGACATCTAAGTAAAATCTAACTGAAGATAATTTAAAAATGGAAGCAACAGTATATAGGAGAAAATTTCAAACTAAATTTAGAAGAACATGTAAGATGAGTGATATCACTGCTGACATAAGATGGCTATTGCCTGAACATACCAGACAGATGAATACTTCTGTTTTATTGACTAATCAAGAACATGCAACTCTTTGAGTTAAAAAAAAAGTGTGGATAACATTGCAAATAATAAGAATTCCAGAACTTTAAATTATTTTCATATGGGAGATGTGCATAGACTTAAGAAGCATTCTTTTTTTTTGCAGTTAATTTTTTTAATTAATTTTAATGAAAGTTACAGAGACTGTTTCCAGTCATTTGTTGTTGCACTTTTCTTCCTGCCCACCCCTCCCTCCCAATTCACTCTTCTCCTTGAAAGAAAAAGAAAAACCCTTTCACTGTTATGCAATCCCTTCCCACAAGTCCACTCAGCTATGCAGTCTTCACTCTGGACTTCTGTAATGACAAAAATAGTCATTCACGTATCTCTTTTAAACGGTTCTCTTCCTCATCTGTTTCAATGCAATATACATCATTCCTCCCCTCCTTTTCTGTCTTCCCACAACCCTGATGTCAGTCCCATTTTACAACAGTGGCCCTGTGCAAAATTTGTCCTTTTGTGACTAAGATATTTCACTCAGCATTATGTTGTCCAGGGTCATCCATTTTGCATAACATTTTCATGAGTTCCTTGTTTTTCAATGCTGCATAGTATTCCATTCTGTGAATATACCAGAGCTTCTCTATCCATTTGTTTTTTGATGGGCACTTAGATTGTTTTCAGGTCTTTGCCACTGCAAACAAAGCCACAGTAAACATGGGTGTACATATATCTGCTTGGGTGCTGGTTATGATTTCTTTAGGGTACATTCATAACAGTGGAACTGCTGGGTCAAATGGTAGTTCTACTTGCAACTTTTTAAGAAAGTGCCGTACTGCCTTCCATAATGGTTGCACCATTTCACACTCCCACCAACAATGAATAAGGGTTCCTGTTTCTCCACAACCTCTCCAGCATTTGATGTTTGCAGTTCTGTTAAATTTTGCTATTCTTACTGGGGTGAGATGATATTTCATAGTCATTTTGATTTGCATCTCTCTTAGAGGTAGGCAGTTTGAACTTTCTTCATGTGTTTCTTTGCCATCTAAATGTCTTCTTTGGTGAAGTGTCTGTTCATATCCTGTGCCCATTTTTCAATTGGGTTATTTACTTTTATCTTATTGTGGTGTTTGAGTATTTTAGAAATTCTAGATATAAGTCCCTTGTCAGACATGTTTAGTAAGTAATCTAAGAATTTAGAATATGTGAAGACAGAATCAGAATTAGAAGGAGACTCATTAACAACTTACAATATGCAAATTAACCTTACTTAGAGAAAATGAAGACTTGAAGCTCTTATTAGTGAAGATCAAAAAGTACAATTTTCAAATAGATTTCAAATAAATCTCAACATAAAAAAGGTCTTAATAAATGGAAAAATAGGCAACATGACAGATGGATAAAATATTGAAGTTATGAAGGATTTCATTTCACTTGGATCCACAAGCAAGATCCATGAAAACAGCAGTAAAAATCAAACAAAAAAAATACCAAATAAAGTAAAAGTCTGGTGCAAAGGACCTCTCTAAAAATGGTAAAAAGCATTTATATCACTTTGAGAACTAAGGTGCATCTGACCCAAAGTACACTTTAAATAGCCTGAAAACATATATGTTGTTGTTTTTATGTTCCATCAAGTTGCTTGCCCTATGTACAACAGCCCTAAACCCTGCTCTATCCATTTCCAATCTCACTGTCTCTGACACATCTGTTCCCATTACCCCAGTGATGGAATCAACCCATCTCATTGAGGGTCTTCCTCTCCTGCACGTCCCTCTACCCTTCCAAGGCCCTCTCCAAGGACTGGTCCCTCCTTGCAATATGTCCAAAGTATTTCAGACGAAGCTTCAGAATCATTGCCTCCAAGGAGCAGCCTGGCTTCACTCTGTCCAGGATGAACTTGTTTGTTCTCCTAGCAGTCCCTGGTAGATTCAATACTTTCCTCCAGCATCAAAGCTCAAAAGCATCAATCCTCCTTCTATCCTCCCTATTCATTGTCCAGAGCTCTGAAACATGGCAAGTAATGGCAAAGACTATGGCCTGTATAAAGTGCACCTTTGTCTCCAGACTGATATCATTGCTGCTCAGTACCTTGGAGAGGTCTCTGACAGCAGACTTTCCCAATGCAATTCGTCTTTTAATTTCCTGGATGCTGATACCAAGAGTGCTGATTGTAGAGCCAAGCAAACTAAAGCTGTCAACAATCTCAACATCTTCACCATGTATCATGATGCTGCCAATTGGCTCAGTGGTGAGAATCTGTTTTCTTGAAAGTGAGCTTCAGTTCATATTGAAGGCTGAAATCCTTGACCTTCTACAGCAAGTGCTTCAGGTCCTCCTCAGTTTCAGCAAGCAAGGTTGTGTCATCTGCATAATGCAGATTGTTGATAAATCTACTTCCAATCCTGATGCCACCTTTCTCCTCATAGAGCCCAGGATCCTGGATAATCTGTTCTGCATATAGATTGAAAAGATATCTAGATCGGACACAACCTTGATTCACACCCTTACCAATTTTGAACCATGCAGTGTTTCCTTGCATTTTTCTCACGACTGTTTCCTGGTCCAAGAATAAGTTTTACATAAGCACAATCAAATATTCTGGGATTCCCCTTTCTCTCAAAGTCATCCACAGTTTGTTGTGATCCACACAGTCAAATGCTTTTGCATAATCAATGAAACACAGATAGACATTTCACTGGTACTGTTTTCTGCCAACACCCATCTGACATTAGCTAAAATATCCCTAGTGCCACAGCCTCTTCTAAATCCAGCCTAAACTTTCTGGCAGTTCTCTGTTGATGTGCGGGTCTAGTCAGTTTTGGATGATCTTCAGTAGAATCTTGCTTGCATGTGATTCAATGATATTGTTTTACATTTTCCACACTTTGTTAGGTCTCCTTTCTTTGAAATGTGAACAAATATAGATTTCTTCCAGTCAATAAGTCAGGTAGTTGTCCTCCAGATTTCTTGGCACAACTTGGTGAGTACATACAGGGCAGCTTCTGTTTGTTGAAATATGTCATTCAATATGCTATCAATTATTGGAGCCTTGTTTTTTGCCAATTCTTTCAGAGAAGATGAAAGAACCACAGGTTTTTTCTCACACGTTGTTTCATGAAATTCTTCTGTGTCCACCAATTCTTTTTTTTACAATGACTCTGTATATTCTTTCCATCTTCTTTTAATGCTTCCTGCATCATTTAATACTCTGCCCAAAGCATCCTTGAGTTTGTTCTTCAGTTCCTTGAGCTAAAGAAATGCTGAGTGAGTTTGGCTCTTCTGATTTTCTGACTCCAGCTCCTTGCACATTTCATTGTAATTCTTTACTTTATCTTCCCTCGCTGCCTTCTGAAATCTGTTCAACTTCTTAATATCTTGATTTCTTCCCTTTGCTTTGGCTTCTAGGCACTCCAGTGCAATATTTAAAGTTTCTTCTGGCATCCATCTTGTTCTTTTCCTCCTTCACTATTTTTGTAATGACCTTTTTCATTCTGTCTGGATGATATTCTTGATATCCTCCCACAGCTCATCCGGTCTTCATTCATTAATGTTCAAGGCCTCAAACCTTTTCCTAAGATGGTTCTGAAATTCATATTGGATAGACTTAAGGTCAAATTTTCATTACTGTTGGCTTGATTTAATTTTCCTCAGCCCCAGTTTGAACTTGCATATGAGTAGTTGGAGGTCTGCTCTACAATCAGCACCTGGCCTAGTTTCCACAGCTGATATTGAGCTTCTCCAGCTATTTTTTCCCACAGATGTATTCGATCTTATTCCTATGCATACCTCCAGGTTAAATCCATGTGTATAGCCTGCTTTTGTGTTTCTTTTTTTTTTTTTTTTTGCTTTTGTGTTTCTTATAAAATGTATGTGCAATGAATAAGTTGCTTATTGTGCTATCTCCGGCTTCATTTTGTCATAAGTCCATGTTTTCCAACTGCTAATCCTTCTTCTCTATTCCCAACTTTTGCATTCTATTCACCCATTATTATTATTTTTAGTCACCCACTATTATTAATGCATCTTGATTATATGTTTGATCAATCTCTGACTGTAAAAGTTGGTAGAAATCTTCTTTTTCCTCCTCTTTGGTTCTGGTTGTTGGTGCATATATTTGAGTGATGGTAGTAGTATTAAATGGACTTACTTGTGTGCATATTGATAATATCCTATCACTCACAACATTGTCTTATAAGGTGGATCTTGAAATGACTTTTTTTAACTATGAAAGAACCCCATTTTTCCTAACCTTTTCATCTTTAGCATAGTAGATCTTATGATCCTCTGACTCAAAATGTCCCATGCCAGTCCATCTCATCTCACCAATACCTCGTATGTCAATATTTATGTATTCCATTTCCTTCTTAATAATATCCAGTTTTCCTACATTCATGGTTCTTATATTCCATATTCTAATCACTAGTGTCTGCTTACAGCTATTCCTCCTTCTATTTGTTCCCGTACTTGAGGGCTCAGCCTAGTTTGTCATATCTGCTAGTCTAAGTTTTCTCTGATGTATATAGGATATTCAAAGACCTGCTATTTCGGAAGTGGATGACCAATCCTTTTTCCTAGTCTGTCTTGATTAGAATATATATTAAAATTGGACAATTAATAAAATATCCCAAAGTTGAATTTATGCCTTTGTATTGTGATCTTGGATAAGAATAATTAATATCATCTCTCTTGGAAGATGTCAAAAAGCTCTTTAGTCTCAAATACTATGGACATGTTGTTAGGAAGTACCTATCCCTAAAGGAACACATTATGCTTGGTAAAATAGAGAGTCATTGAAAACATGAATACCCTAAATGAGATGAATTGACACAGTGACTATGAAAAACAGAAGAGATTGTAATAATGGCACAGAATCTGGTAGTGTTTCATTGTGCATAGGGCTACTATGAGTCAAAGTGAATCATAGGTACCTTTTAAAGTTAAAGGGAAATGGTATTCTGAAACATGGTAAAACTAGTTGAAGGCAGAGACAAACAATGTGATAGAAAGAACAAGGTACCTCTGGTTTGGTTGAAGTGCAAAGATGCATTAAGCATCTTTAATGCTTCGAAGAAATATTCAAATAATTCTTTCAAAATTCATTAGTATTGTTACTCACTCATTCATTGTGGTGAAGTTGAAAATGACTCCTAGGTGACCTTCAATTGGGTTTCTGATTCTGTAAATTTCATCACTCTTTTTTTTTTTCATCACTCTTTTTATTCTTGTGGAACCACTGAGAGATTAGAACTGCCAGAGAGGTAGAGGCTTTGGGTTAATAGCACAATTCCCTATGTACTAAGCCACTGAAGAGGCACTAAGTACTGAACAACTACAGTTCTTAAAAAAAACAAACACCAAACACAACAAAACCCCCAAAAGACTATGAAACAAAATTTAATCACTTGAACTTCTCAGATACAAATTAAATAAAATAATATTTGACTATAAATAAAGTTTCATAGCAAGCATATCTTTCAAATACATCCATTTGACCAGTGTATATGTTCTTCTGAAACCCAATCTAGAGTTGAAAGTAGTTAGGGTGTGTAAGCCCCACCAGGTGTAAGCTGGACAGCTGCAGTCTGAGGGAGGTCCCTCCATGTGCCCACTCAGACAGCTAGAATCTGAGTGAGGTCCCACTAGTGCCCACCTGATGAACATCTGTATGCATGCCTGACCTGCTTATGCCTGTGCATGTGCCTGCCTCACTGGTACCTGTACTGAACTCTACCTCACATCTCCTCA
This sequence comes from Elephantulus edwardii, assembly GCF_000299155.1. Taxonomy (NCBI): domain Eukaryota; kingdom Metazoa; phylum Chordata; class Mammalia; order Macroscelidea; family Macroscelididae; genus Elephantulus; species Elephantulus edwardii. The sequence continues at coordinate 4,656,216 of NW_006399820.1, read as the reverse complement.
CATGTAGTCAACTAACTGCCTTTAATTTAGGGCATCTTGGTCTGACTTAGCTACAACGATTATCTGCTGGAAGAGGGCACTTTCACAGGCCCTGAACAGAAACTTCCTTTTGTTCAGAAGTTCAGAGAGAAACACAGGCAGTGTAACTGTCATACCCTTTTCTTAAGCAGTGACTTCAGATCAAGAACCTATCATCACCTCAGGCATGGAAAACTGTTACTGCAGCGATGTCACTAAAGAAGCAGGCTACCAGACTCCCTACACAAGTGTGAAGCAAGATCTCACCACCAAAAAGTGACACAGTATCAATGGATTTCCCGAAGCCAGAAAATCTGGTGGAACTTTCTGACACTAAATTTAAAAGAACAATGTTTGAATATTTTCAATTGTGTAAGACAAACTTGAAGAACTACAGGACACTGCCAACAAGGACCAGGAGGAGCTTTAAAAAAACCAATCCAAAACAATGTACATAAAACAAATGAGGCATTAGAGGCTCTGGATAAACAAGAAACCACAATCCAAAATATGAGGTCCAATGTCTCAGATGCTGTCAAAATAATGAAGAGACACATGAAAAGAGTTGATGAAATGAAACACAGAGCCAGTGAAATATAAAATAGAATTGTCACCACTGATCTGCTAGAACCAAAGCAGAATAAAAAAGGAAGAACAAAGGAGAAAACCTAAGAATAATGTGGGACACCATCAAGAGAAATAGCATGCTCATCAATTGAATCCCAGAACAGGAAGAAGCAACTAAAGATACCAAAAAAAGTTGTGGAAGAATTACTAGAAGAAAACTTACCAGGCATAATAAAGAATGAGAATATATATTCAGGAAGCTGAGAAAACATCATACAGAATAGATACCAAAAGAAAAACACCATGGCAAATAATAGTCAAATTTGCCAGAACCAAATATAAGAAGAAAATTCTGAAAGCAGCAAGGGAGAAACAAAGAGTATCTTATAATGGAGAACAGACAAGATTAAATGCCAATTTCTCAGTAGAAACCATGCAAGCAAGAAGGCAGTGGAATAACATATATTGAACACTCAAAGAACACAACTGTCAACCAAAAATACTGTGCCCAGCAAAATTATCAATCAAATATGAAGGAGAGATCAAGATATTCCTAGAAAAGCAGAACCTAAGGGAGTTTGTAAAAACAAGACTAGTATTGCATGAAACACTGAGAGATGTCCTTCTTACAAAGATGCCACAGAAAGCAGCATAGACCAAAGTAATTAGCAACAACACCAAAAAGAACTCAACACAATGATAGCAGTAAAACCATGCCACTCAATAATCACAAAGTTTTAAAAGCATGACAGAAGAGAAAAAGAGTAGCAGATTGGATTAAAAAAAAAATCCAATAATATGCTGTCTACAAGAGACACATCTGAAAAGTGAAGACAAGAAAAGATTAAAAATAAATGGTGAAAAAATATACCAAACAAATGGCAACCAGAAAAAGGCAGGAGTAATGATACTAATCACTGATAAAATAAATTTCAATGCAAAAACCATCACAAAGGACAAGGAAGGTAACTACATAATGCTTAAAGGGTCAACAGAACATGAGGACATAACAATAATAAATATCTATGCACCAAATGATAGAACTACAAAATACATGAAACAAACATTAACAAAACTGAAAACAGAAATAGACAACACCACTATAGTAGTTGGAGACTTCAATACACCACTCTCAAGAAAAGATAGAACTACCATAAAGAAACTCAACAAAGATGCTGAAGAATTAAACCACACAAAAACTCAACTTGATCTCATAGATATTTATAGGCTAATGCACCCCAAAAAAGCACAGAACAGCTTTTTCTCCATTGTGCATGGAAAGTTCTCCAGAATAGATCACATTTTAGGTCACAAGGCAAGCATACATAAATTAAAAAATATAAAAATCATACAAAGCATCTTCTCAGATCACAATGTTACAAAATTAGAAATTAATAACAAGGGGACAAAGGAGAAAAAACCCATACATTTCAAAGCCGAATAACACCTTGCTTGAAAATGAGTGGGTACTAGAAGATATAAAAAAATTAAAGGTTTCTTGAAACAAATGACAATGAAAACACCACTTTCCATAATCTCACAGAAAAATCCATAGTGGTAATCAGAGGTCAATTTATAGCAAAATGACCATGTACTCTTTTACCCAACATCTCCAAAAAATTGAAAAAGAACAGCAAGAAAACCCAACACAATCTAAAAAAACCTGAATTTTTTTAAATTAGGGCAGAAATAAATGAAATAGAAAACAGAAAAACAATTGAAACCATCAACACAACTAGGACTTTGTCATTTGGAAAGGTAAAAAATATCAACTAACCACTAGCAAAACTAACAAAGGAAAAGATACAAAGAAAAGATGAAGCAGACAATGTCACAACAGAACCAACAATGTAAAAAGGCTAACAATGGAATATTGGGAAAAACTATAACAAATATGAAAACCTAGAGGAAATGGACAAATACTTAGAAATTCACAAACTACCTAAACTGACACAAACCAAAACTGAACACCTGAACAGAACTGTGAGAAGTGTTTGGATGTGCATAGGGATTAGATTCTTAGACGGTCCTATTCATCTATTTTATCCTTTCCTGGTTGTAGATTTTTCAGGATCCTTGGAAGACTGTTTATGTTGTGGATTGGGACTTATGCCGCGTGCAATATCTCAGTCACAAAAAAGACAAAGATGGCATAATGCAACTGTTATAAA